>NC_060273.1:35496991-35636367 GCF_021613505.1 Equus quagga | reverse complement strand
GAGAACTTAACCACTCGGCCACGGGGCCAGCCCCTCAATCACGTTTTTGAGGAGGCAAAGCCGGGGAAGAGGCTGTAGGCCAGCCCAGCTCACAAGTTCGCAGTAGGATCTGCGCTCCTCACGAGCGACACCTTGTACCACCTGGACCTTGAAGGACAGAACGACTAGGTGGGGGTGGTTCGCTCTCTCACAAGCTGAAAGTAAGAACCTGCAGTTGGGAAGCTACAGACTTCTCGCTGCTCTCGTTCCTGAAGGGATGTCTGGGGTAGTTCACAGAACTTTCATGGGAGCCAATCAAGAAAGAGACAGGAAGAAGGGCAGCCTGGTTACCGAAACATCTGTCTACAGATGGGCGCTGGCTACAGGCGGCGTCCAGGGAGTCAGACCCAGCCCAGGGGGCCCCGGGGGCTGGGGGGCACCTACGTGATGCTGTTCTGGTGCAGCGTCTCCAAGGCTGTATTGCGGTCCTCAGTGGTGGCCCTCTTGTCCATGTTGCGGAAGCGCTCCATGGCAGACATGTTGCGCTGGATGCTCTGTTTTGGAATGTCTAGCTTGGAGACGAAGGTCAAGCAGCCACGGTCATCGTAGTTAAAGAGCATTGGGCAGCAGTCATGGCCCTGCAACAAGACATCAGTCAGCCCCTGGAGGGCACGCGGCCCACCCAGCAAGCCCACAGCAGAACGTTCCCCACCACAAGCACGTCTGACTATTAAAGGCCAGCCGGCTCTTCTAAAAGGCTGCTCTACTTTGTATTCGGGCACAGTCACAGAGCACGCATTGTTCCTGTTCTGGAGAATTAAACACGGTGCACTACAAGGAAAAATGAAGAGAAATACTTACAGCAGCTACAACGCTATTCTCCGAGACAAATGATACACTCAGGAGGGGCAGGAACTCCGTCTTTAGAGTGGAGACCCTGAACACAAGAACACTTGTTAAACCGAGATGAAACGGACCACGCAGCTTCTTTACCCACACAGAAGACGACAAAGGCCCCATTCTCACAGGGGCTTCGGCAGTACAAACACACACTATGTTTAAAACGAGCCCCAAGGCCCAGACTTTCAGGAACCTCCAGCGGGAGACGGCCCTGAGACAACCTACAGAAACGGAGGCCTTCGGCTCTCTCTGGCCGGTGCTCCACTCCCTTCGGAGCCCCCCTCCTCAACTCACGACAAACTGGTCCCCAGCAAGCCCTTGCTTTTCCTGTCTCTGACTTTGCTCCCACACCCCTTCAGCCACACGCCGTCTCAGCTCCTCTCGCTCATCCAACGTGCACCCTAGTCTTTGAAGCTCAGCTCTAATTCATCGCCTCCACGAAGCTTTCCTGGACCACTCCAGCCTAAAGTGGCTTCTCCTTTCTCTGACCTCCTGGAGTTCTTACTGTCACTGGCACTCAGGATTGAACATCTTAGTCTGCCATCCTCTCCTCACCTGCGCTCACTGTGGGCCCCAGAGGGCTGGGACCACAAATATTTATGGGAGCCTATTCTTCTCCTCCACCAGGCAGTGGGTTATGAGCTGGGGTTACCACTGAACAAGCAGCAGTCTTAGCCAGCCAGGGGCTCACATGCAAAGAGGCTGGGTTTGTGTTTACAAATACACGTATACTCAGTAGTCATCTGCTCCAGCGCCTGGCCAAGAGGTTACAAAGATATGGCAGGCAAACACATCTGCTGATGAATTAGGACCATATACCTTCATATTAAAGATGATGCATTTTGAAAACTAACTATGTCTCAGAAGACTGGCCCTCCACCCGCCTTGCCCCTTGCCAATACTCCTGGTATTAGATTAAGGTCCTAACACCTCATCGTAAGGCCTTACTGTGGCACATGCGGCTCTTACTAGATGAAATATTTATGTTTGAGGAGAAGAGTGGAGAATGTAATCTGACTTGCAGGACTGGAAAATCCAAATAAATCAATATGAGGATAGACAGGGGCTTGTAAAAAGCACACACTAAGAGCTTATTATGCATTACAACAAATCATAAATAAATCAAATTACGGTATCAAAACATTAAGAATGACAAAAAGCAAACTACTCCACAAAATGTACAGCACAATCCCACGTGTGCTAAAAATATATATATATATATGTGTGTGTGTGCCCATATATGTATAAAAATTTCCTGGAAGACTACACCATTTATAATGGGGGGAGGATGTTTTAAAAAAACAAAGTTTAAAAAAAAATTCAATCCAGTTCAGAAAAAATTACCCTCTCTGAAATGTCACTGCACAGTAGAGTCAGTCACCTGATGTGACCAGTTCTCGGCAAACAGGTCGACAAGTCAGGAAAGCTTTAAAGGTGGGTTCCCTTTAGCTGCCAGTGGAAAGGATTCACCAGCAAAGAACACAGACTCACAAGAGGAAGAGGGTTCCAACCACCTCCTCTCTCCCTCCAGCACGGGAGGAGCAAGTACGAGTTGTGAGGGCTGACAAGATGCCCACGCTCTCCTTAAGGCTGAGCAGGCACCTCACTCACGACTGAGTCATCGCAATTCGAGTTCTTCCGGCACACACCAGAGGAGCTGGCATCAAGGGTTTGAGTATTACTGAATGAAATTCCAAATTAATGGAGTCATTGTTCACGGACTACACAGAGTAAGAACATTTCTTCTATCTAACTTGAGGCTGGTGGATGACATCTACGTGTTGTAAGGAATTCACAGCAGCGGACTAAACTGGCCATTTGCAGAAACTCTTATCAAACCAGGAGGGTCCTTCAGAGGACTCACTCTCAGTACTCCCATTAAGGAGTGTTTATGGAAGTGAGACCTAACTCTTTAAAATTTCCCCAGATGGACAATCTAAGTGTGTTTGTGACTTTAAAGGCTGCCTGGCAGTTCTGGGATGGCCTTTCACGCTCACACCCTGCACTTCCACCCAGGGAAGAAGAGTCTCCGGCCAGCTGCTGAGAGATCCCAGTCCGAAACTCAAACAAAGGCAAATACTCACTGGACGCTTTTGGAGGCATCAGCAACGGACACGGTGCTGTCGTGGCTGACCCAGGCCAGGCGGCTCCCACTGGCGGAAAAGCTGACCCCGTGCACCCAGCCACCAGTGCCACTGCCACCAAACTCTGACATCAGCTGACCAAAAGGCATCTTGCTGCCCCAGGGGGTACTGGCTGGCTTTTCATCTACTTCTTTAATGTAGGCAGAAAACACTCTGCGGTTTAAGGGGCAGGGAGAGAAGGAAAAAGTAAATAAAAATATACGTATATAGAAATAGGCCACAGGTAGCTGCTGTAAGGTATCCCAAAACGCAAAGAGATTGACTCATAAAAAGCAAAACACGAAGGACAAGTTCAGACGCATAAACTTCTTAAGACACAGAATGGTTCTAAGGGCTGCCTGCAGGCCACCCCAGGTTTGGCAAATCCATACTCAACGAGCAGACATTCACAGAGCGCCGATGATGTGTCAGGCACTGCTGTGACGTGCGGTTCTAGAAGCAACGAACACAAAAGCCCTTCCCTCCTGGTGTGCACATTCTAGGGGAGGGTCTGGGTGTCCCCACTCTTCCCTGGCCCACGACAGACTCTGCTAAATGAGCACAGCGTTTAGGAGAGAGTAAACCATTCGCCCCCCCGACAATAAACCAATGGTATTAATCCATTTAAAGATGGACAGGGACCTCCAAAGAGAAAGTGAAGGGAGGTCAGCGAGAGAGGGGGCAGGCTCTCCCTGGTGCTGTCAGAAGGAGAGCTGGCCTCAGCTCTCAGGGCCACTGTCCAGCCTTTGTGGCAGGTATAGTCGGAGATGAAGGAGGGGCCTTTACAGCCTCGTGTCATTAGTCTCTCTAATTCCATGAAGCTGTATGTGAGGATGTTTTGACCAAAAGATAGGAAGCAGAAGTGATAAAAAAAAAAACCAGCTGGGAATCTATTCTTTTAGTCCCTTTTGCCCTCCAATGCTATTTTTACTTTGTACAGCTTCTCTTCGAAAACTTCTGAACCCAAAGACTCGCTAAATGACCTGGGATATTTCCCCCCAAAATGACAATGGTGGCAGCAGCTCTGAAGAGGCAGGGCACTGGAGAGACTAACGGCACAGTGAGCTGTCTGTCAGTTAGGTGACGTGACCTCAGAATCTGTGTTTTCGATCACCACCACGATGGCTACTGCTTTAGCCATGAGAGGCCAGGAAAGAACAGAGGGCTCTCAGCTGCCAACTCGAGAGTGTGAATGGAACAGACCCGGACCCACGGGACCACAAGTCAAAGCAGTCTACGTGGAAATCAACATTAACAAAAGAATTGCAACCTATTTTCACAACCAGATTTTTAGACACAGCCTGATAATCCAGGTGGTATGGATCAGTACCACTTAGTCCTCCTTCTAAGGGAGCGAGAATGACTGCGGATAACACATCACAAACAACGAAACTCCTGAATATGAAACAAATCTAGGGAATGTCTATGTATCTTTACTGTTGCATTGGTTGTTACTGAGAAGAACCAATCTTTTTCTAAAAAGTGCCTTGACACTACTATACCTCCACTCTCACACATATCTTAAAAAAAAAAAATCAACCCAAAACACAAAAAATCCTCAGATGTTTTTGGATATAAAGCACTATCCAGGTTTTTTGGAAATTCTCCACATAATCTACTAAAGAAAGATGTGTCCCATCTCCCAACCCACCACGCAGTCAACATCAAGTAACATTTACTTGCTTTTTTTTTGGCTAAGGGAAAAAAAGCCTTCTTGATAAAGAACAACTTTAAGAAGCAAATTACACGGTATGATCCTTAAAGCTCTGAGCAAAGTGGCTGTGTTTCTTCTAGCCTCATGCTAATGACAAATAAAAAGCTTTAAGTGGAAAGGAACAGTACAATAAGAGCTCAGCAGTGCACTGTTCAGCTATGTGTTGTTAATCTTAGTTTCGCTCTGGAATTTGCCGAGTCTGCTGCCTGGGTCACGAAATGACAATACTGTAGTTGGGGCTGAGGTGGGAGAACACTATACTTTCTTTCTTTTGTTTTTTTTGAGGACGATTAGCCCTGAGCTAACATCTGCCGCCAATCCTCCTCTTTTTGCTGAGGAGGACTGGCCCTGAGCTAACATCCGTGCCCATCTTCTTCTACTTTATATGTGGGACGCCTGCCACAGCATGGCTTGATGAGCGGTTCGTAGGTCTGCACTCAGGATCTGACCCTGAGAAGCCTGGGCCCCCAAAGTGGCACGTGCGAACTTAATTAACCGTTGTGCCACTGGGCCAGCCCGAGAACACTATCCTTTCACTCCCAACCATGGACGTTCTGCCTGAGGAAAACTTCCGGGGGCCCGCCCTTGCATCTCCCTCCTACCGCACCTCCGAGTCCATTTCTTTCTACCTCAGTGATTTATGCACCTGCTTTAGCTCCTTTTCTAGATCACAAGCTCCTTTCATCTCAGAGTCCCTCACGGTGTCTAGCACAGTACCTTGCAAAGAAAAGGAACTTTAAAAATGTTTGTTGAAAGATGAACAACAAACAGCTCGAGTCTGCCTGCCAATTCTCATTTGTTCCCACCTGCATTTGAAATCACAGGATCCTGCTGCCAGCAAGACATTGTTGGGATGCCAATCCAAGCTGAGGACCGTGGAGCGAATTGGCTTTTTAATGTGCTTGCTTACCCACCTACAAAAGGAGAAAACCCATTTTAGTCTACCCACACATCAAGCAACAGTCCCCAAATGACCCAAGAATGTGTGTCAGGTGAAGACATCCAGACACGGTTTGTGGCTACCAGGCCTCCTGCCAGGGAGAAGATGCCTTTCTAAAGGAAGAGAGGAAGGAGAGCCACAAAGGGTCCCTGAAAGACAGGCTTTGACTCTCCCACGAGGGCAGCTGGTTCCGAACTTTCCCCGCTACCAGGGGACCCTCATTAGTAAGTATATTCATGGATTAACTCTGGTACTGCCCCATGGAGTTTCAGCTTATGTGTGACTTTAACCGCTGAAACAAAAATTGAGGTTTGAAATTACTTGAATTTGCATTACAAATATTCAGTGATTTGTTACTTCTTTTTGGGTTAAGTTCAGGTTGTAAGATAGCTAAGTCTCCGTGAAGCTGCAAATTCTTTTTTCATCAATTTTTTTTCACCGAGAACTTAGCAGAACCTCTTGTTAGGGACTGGCCTCTAGGCAGGTCTCTGCTCCACTCCAAAGTTTACTTCCGTCTAACGTCAGTCATTATTCTGGCTGAACTAACTAAATTTCTGCCCCTGAACTGCTGCTTAAAAACCAGACACGTTCTGCTGTTCAAAAGTTGAGGGACTTAATGTCAAGCCAGATGCCTTTCCTTGAATGCTAAATTATTACTCTTCTATAGAATCTTTTTCTTAAGAACTTATCTGAAAAATTTCATTGTGAAAAGCAGACAATATTATAACTTGTTTTATAATGCAGTCATTTAAAACTAAAGGCTTTTCAGACGTTGTTTTAAAGTATGCGCATCGTACCAATGAGAAACTCCCCTGAACATACAGCTTGTTCAAAAGACAGTACCTTGTACTACAGTAAAGCCCAATTTACCTATATTTGAGACCATGTTTCAACGAATAAAAATCTGAACAATTGCTAAGGTTGAAGCTTACCTAGGAAGAAAAGTTGCTTCTCATCTATTCCTAACAGCAAGACTCCAAGTGATTTTTAGCAGGCAACATTCTGATAGCCTTATTTATTCTATGCATGCTTGAAAGAAAAATGCATATCTTAAATTCATAAATCAATCTTGTTGCAAATTCAGAGACTTTTGTTTCACAGAATCAAAATTTCTGCAGTTTTACTAAATTACAAAATGCAATATGATAATCTCTTCCTTTCACTATTTTAGCAGAAAGCAAACAGTAACACCAACACAAAGAGTAATGTGTACTCTGCTATTTTTAGTGCAAATACAAACACTGCCCGTTTCATACTGAATGACAGCTCTATGTTGAAAGGTATTTCCCACCCTTTCTGAATGCATGCCAGGTAGAGCAGAGTCATTTTCTTATCAAAGCAAGCAGGAAGGAGTAGTTCAACTACATTATGCATAAAAACAAATCTCTGTATTTTGACTGGCTCAGCTACTCGTGATTTATAAAAAAAAAAAAAGTACAACAGTCTGATTATATTTCCAAGATTCTGGTCAGTTTATACTTCAGTGGTTTAAACAAGTAAAATAATTATCTCAAGACAGATTTGCTTAGCAAACAAACTTTAAAGAAAGGAGAACACTGTTATCTGTAAGAATCCTAGTTGATAGTTAAAGAGAGAAAAAAAAATGTTCCTCAGGGCACCAAGAATCTTTGAGTTTAGAATTTATCTATCAGAGGGAGAAAACAGCAATTTGGACAGTACAGCGTGAGAAGAGCAGCAGTATCTTAACAACAAACAAGTAAGGAGATCAGTACATGGAAGCCACAGCATGACATTAACATGAGAAAGAGGTGGGATTTGACTTAAGGTGCACCTAAGAAGGAAAAATGCTCAATCAGAGAAAATGGAGAATTTCAGAGGGGAAAAAAGGTCCAGCTGAGGAAAAACCTGAAGTTATATTTAAGGCTTCACCTAGTGCCTCAAGACACCAACGACACAGCGGTCTAAACGTACAGTTCTATAGAAAGAAATAAAAAATATTCAGATGTTGCTCACCAGTCATTTTCAGACTCGAAGTAACAAACAGAAATGAGCCGCGCTCCACTTCCTACAGCAAATTTGTTCTCTAGCGGGGACCACTTGACAAACGTGGCTGCACGATTAATTCGCAGGATCACCAGGGTTGGCTTCCAGACACCATCTTTCTGACTCCAGACATAGGCATTGCGGTCTGCCCCGCAAGTGACAATGCGGTCGCTCTTGGGAGCCCAGTCGATGCCTGTAATAGGTAAGACATGGTGTCATCTGCTTTGCTTGGCCAATGACACTGACATGGCACAGGCAGGTGGGTACTGGCAAGGCGGCGCCAGATATGGGCCTGGTACCTTCCTCCCTGCCCCATCCTTCCCCCATCTATGGTCCTGGTCACCACCTCACACACAAAAGCAAGGATGTTTCTCTGCAAAGTTCCCGTAACTCAGGATCCTCTATGAGGCCAGGTAGAACAGAGCTATGTTATAATGCAGTTTTATAATTGCAGAGGTTACAAAACTAAACACGGCATTCTTTCTACCCACTCACAGGTTTCTGAAGATATCTGGCCTGAAGATCCATTATCTTTTTCTTCTCTATTAGAATTTTTTGTTTTGGTCTGAAAGTAACTTCATTCATTAATACCAGTCATTAATAGACTCATTCCATGATATTAACTGAAAGTCTGCTATATGGCATCCAAATAAAAACAACATACAGTGTAAATAAAAATAATCTTCAATACATAGAGGGGAAAATATAAATTGAGATTCATTATATATTCTTCTAAAGGTCACTGTCATTTAAACGAACCTAAACACCTTTTCGATATGATGTAGGTTCTATCAAAGAGTCCTTGAGCATCTTTGCACCTCAACAGGAAGAGACCTAAATTTGCATCTGAATGTAAGGCTTATTTATTTATTTTTTTTTAAGATTTTATTTTTTTCCTTTTTCTCCCCAAAGCCCCCCGGTACATAGTTGTATATTCTTCGTTGTGGGTCCTTCTAGTTGTGGCATGTGGGACGCTGCCTCAGCGTGGTTTGATGAGCAGTGCCATGTCCGTGCCCAGGATTCGAACCAACGAAACACTGGGCCGCCTGCAGCTGAGCGTGTGAACTCAACCAATCAGCCACGGGGCCAGCCCCAGGCTTATTTTTCTTATTTGACCAGACTTTTACTTATTTGACACCTCTGTGAAGGATCCCAAAGTCAAGGTCAGTTTGTTATACACCTAGGGTAAAATTTGTTATGACTGAGTCATTTTATAGTTATTGATGAGATATTTTCTGCAATTTCACAATGAAAGTATAGAAGTACTACTACTAAGTTTTTATTACAAATATCCCCCTAAAAAGTAATAATTAGCATTCTTAATATTTGTATGGAAAAAGTAAAGTGAACATAAATTCAGAGTCTCCAGTCATAAGGCACAGTGACTTTATAGTATGAAGAGTTATTCATTCATTCACCTACATGAACAGTCCGCTCAATTTTTTTTTTTTTTTTTTTTTTACTACGGAAGACTCGCCCTGAGGTAACATCTGTCACCAATCTTCCTCTATTTTGTATGTGGGTCATTGCCACAGCTGGGCTGCTAATGAGTTGGTATAAATCTGCACCTGGGAACCGAATCTGGGCCCAGAAAGCAGAGAGTGCTAAACTTAACCACTAGACCAGCAGGCTGGCCCCTGCCCCTGTTCTTTATCTCCACATACTTTCCTCCCCCAAAATGATATTATCCCGCTTTTTATAAATTAGTAGTGGTTATACTTTATTTTAGAACATTGATCTTCTCATAATAATTTCCCAAAACACCCCACTGTTGAATAGTTTGTTAGTTTCCAATCATTTGTTAAAACAGATAAAATTGGAATAAACATTCAGGCACATACATTTTTGCTCTGGTTAAATTATCTATGATAAATTCCCAGAAGTGTGATGCAAAATATTCTTATTTTTATGACTAACTTGGTTACAAACTTCTTGAAAAGAGGAAGCAAGTATTTGAAACTACTGTGGTGGGCAGACCCTAGGGTCGTCCCCATGATCCCATCTGCTGGCACCCATGCCTTTGTGTGACCCCATCCCTTGGGGTGACCCCGCCCCTTTGGGTGTGGGCAGGACTTGTGACTCACTTCTAACCAATGGAATGCTGGAAAGTGATGAGATGTGGGTGATTAGTGTACAAGATTACTACATCAGAGTGCAGAGCCCCGCCTGCTAGAGATTCTCACGCCCTTTCTCCATTGCTGGCTCTGACGAAGCAAATCGCCACAAATCTTACAACTGCAAGGAAGTGAATTCTACCACCAACAACCTGAGGAAGCTTGGAGGCAGATCCTTCTCTGGCCGAGCCTCTGATGAGAACCCTCCTCTGGCTGACACCTACATTTCTAACAGCTTGGGAGACCCTAAGCAGAGGTCCCAGATAAGCTATGTCCAGACTCTTGACCCACAGAAACTGTGAGATAATAAATGTGCTTTAATTTAAGCTGCTAAGTTTGTAGTATTTGTTACACAGCAACAGAAAACTAACGTATCCTCTAACATCCAGAACACTGCCTTGTAAAGAGAAAGCTCAGTGATTTTGTAAAGATTCTGACAATCTCAAATTTCACCCTTTATTCCAAATGACCATCACTCTAATTAAACACATATATGTTTTACAAAAATTTGTGAGGTGCTTATTAAGCATGAGGTGCTTAAAAAAAACAAAATCAGGGGCTCGCCCAGTGGCGTAGTGGTTAAGTTCGTGCACTCCGCTTTGGTGGCCCAGGGTTCGCAGGTTTGGGCCTTGGGTGAGGACATACATACCACTCACTACACGCTGTAGTGGTGTCCCACATACAAAACAGAGGAAGACTGGCACAGATGTTAGCTCACAGACAATCTTCCTCACCAAAAAAGTAAATAAATAACAATCAATAGCTCCTTACTCTCTAAGAAATATGCAAGGAACTGCCTTCTGCTTGGTTTTATAGTTCTAAGCTTACTTCTATAGCTACATCTTTCACTTGAATATGGGAGTTGTAAACCACAGTTAGAGCCTCAAACGATTTTAGATGACATTAACCTAAAACTTTTTTAAAAAGACACACTTGTTAAAAAACCTTCAGTGAGAGGCAAATATTCTTTTTTTCAGTTTTTCTGCCATCAGATGACTTTAAAGGAAAAGGAGGGGAATCGAGCATCTATCCTATCTTTCCTGTACTAATTATGTCTCAGGGTAACCCAGCAGTAATGAAGGTAATTGACTCTTTTATAAATGTATTCCCGCTAACAGAGAAGAAATAGTAGATTTAGAATATCACCATGTTGCAGCCACTACTAAATGAAAGGAGACGGCACCAATCATCGACAGATGCTAACATCACAGAAAGAAAGACGACGAGACATTCTGTGCCTCCTTCATGAAAGAACCACCCACCACCTAACTTCAACTAGCAATTAGAGGAAACACAGAGGGCAGAGGAATACGTAAAGCACCATGGGCTCGCAGTCAGTAAAATCCGGGCTCTGGAAAACAAAGGACTTGATTTCTCAATTTTCTCAACAAATAAATTGCAAAGGCTTAAAAGAGGGAAGAAAGGGAACCTATAAACAAAAGAAAACAAAAAGATTTAAGAGAGAGATCAATCACAACCACGTGTGTACCTTGGTAGGATCCCAATTAGAAGAGACTAGAGTATTCGTTTTTACTGAAGAGTCCTCATCTTTTAGAGATACCAACTCAAACATGAAATGATGCATCTGGGATGTGCTTTAAAATAGAACAGCAAGAGGGAAGGTGAGTTGAAAAGGACAGGACTGTCTGTGAGTTGATAACTGTTGAATCTGGGTGATGGGTACATAGGGGCGCATTACACTATTCTGTTTTTGTCATCTGTTTAAAACTGTCCACAGTAAAATGTTTTTTTCAAAAGAGACAGTGATCAAACATTTAACACAAAAGAATAAACTTACAGAAAACAACACCAGAACTCTGCTATCCCTTTGATGTTTGCAATACTCTTTTTCTCTGTAGTACTGATTGATTAGTCTTTTCTTCTAGAAAGCTTCAGAAGATAGTTTTTTTCCTGTAGTTACTATCCTTCTGAGAAAATATGTTTGATCCTTGGTCTCCTGCCACAGAGTTATATTTAGATTTTTCCAACAACAGTTTTTTCAGATCTAAAAAAAATGTCATTTGAGCATTTGGACAGAAAACAGGCCCAAGTTCAAAGGATTCCAAAAGAGAAGCAGGGGAGAAAAAGGACATAACTAAATATTTCACTTTTTGTTTTTTTTTGCTATTTCTTTGGTCTTTCATCTTAGCCCTTTGTCATTTACAAGTATTTCCTAATGCTAAAATTCCCATTTAAAATATGAGCATTCTTATTTTTAGGCCACAAAGCCACTGGCAAAGGGACTTCAAGAAAATAGGCCAAAACTAATAGAAATAAGGTCATGGGAAAGCAATAGTGACAAAAATAGAAATTATGTTTTTGGTGCTGGTTCGGTAATCCAGTCAGTCGGCTCCCAGCACTCACTAGCATCACATACAAATCACCAGTCAAAGCCAGAAGGGATGGTCCTGGGTTTTCGCTGGGGCGCAGAAGGTCAAAACATGCGCAGTTTTTCTCTGTTTTGGGGGAAGGATATCTTTAAGTTAATCAGAATGTTAGGGGATTAGAGGCAAAATTCCAGGGTCCTAATTAAACAAACAATCCCTATCAGTCCCTTTGCTGCCCACTTAAGTGCAAATGTCATTGAGAGGAGAGGGGAAACTCAAGACTGCAGTGAGAAATGCGTAACTGAAAAGCTACAGAGAACCAGCTTTAATGTGCTTGGCCAAACTGTTGAAAGCAAGCAGTTGAGTCAAGTCTGCCAGAAAACAGGATGAGAAAACTCTACTAGGAAGGATCAAAGAACAAGACTTCTTTCTGAACAAAGCAGTAAGTGAACATGTGCTTTTTAAAAATAGCCAGACATGACTTAAGAACAAAGCCATACATTCTTTGGAAATTTGGATCAGAATTTGGTTTACTAAATTCTGAAAACCACTGCAAAAATTCTCCGTTTTTACCTCTGACTCCTCCTCCTCCTTTATTTGACACTTGCTTCATAAAACTTAGCGCTGCTGTGCTTGCCCCCTCTATCCATCTACTCACTGATACTTTTTGTCAAAGATGAAAGTTAATGTACACTCAGGAATCTGCCACAGAGCCAATGCTTTAAGATCCCGTCTTCTACAAGTCAACAAGAAAAAGACAAAAACTCAATAGAAAAATGGTCAGGAGTTATGAACAGTAAAGTCACAAAAAAGAAATCAGATGGCATATAAACATCTGAAAATATACTCAACCTTCCTATTAATCAGGAAAACGCAACTTATAGAGACACCATCTTTCACTCATTAGACAGTGCGACCATATCGAGTACGCACGGGATGTGAGAAAGTAAGCACTCTTACACAGGCAATCCGATGATGCCTCGCAAAGGTGAAGAGGGACAGACCCCTGTGCTGTGACAACTCTGCCACAGACAAACATTCACACGTGAACAAGGAGATCTGCAGAGGGACGCTTGACTTAGCACTTGAATGTAATAAGGAAAAACTGGAAACAACCTAAATGCCCTTCAGTGGAGGAAAGAGTGAATAAATGAGGTCTGAAATGCTAAACAGCGGTTAAAAGGAATAAACTTGATCTAGATACACAAACATAGATAGAGCGCAGAAACAACGTGGAATGCCAAAGCAAGCTGCAAGAGATGCACAATACGATGCCATTTATGTAACATTTAAAAATACTAGCCAATACAGTAGTGCTAAAGATTGCTTACGAATGTATAGACAGGTAGGAAAAAGTATTAAAAATGGATTGGGACAATGTCATACCAAATTACAGACTGCAGGAGAGGAATGGGATTGGTGGCAAGAGGGGACTCTACCATTATCTGGAATAATATTCCTTATTAGTAAGTCTTTCTTTCCTAAGTTTTCCGGCACAGGTAAAGATAGTTAATTCTGCGTGGTGGGAATATTGACGTGCGTTATATTACCGTTTGCTCTTTTCAGTATTTTGGAATGTCTTCCTTGCCCCAAAAACAACATGCAGGAAACTTGTGGAAGACACTGCGTTCCCTCAGCACCTGGGAACGCAGTCTGGCTTACATTTTCACACAGCTGCCACGCTGTCTAGTTTTCGCTTTCACGTCTCATCTCCTAATTTAAGCTCTTCAGTCCTCAGAGTAGGGTCAGCGCTTTTCATGACACTAGCAGAGTGCCGTGCACCAGTGGGGCTAAAGGAAGCACTTACAAATTGAGATCACTATTATGACGTTTCCTCAAATTTTCTAAAGAAAACTCAGTCAGTGCTGCACAACTTTTGTTTTTGAGGAAGATTAGCCCTGAGCTAACTACTGCCAATCCTCCTCTTTTTGCTGAGGAAGACCAGCCCTGAGCTAACATCCATGCCCATCTTCCTCCACCATATACAAGGGACGCCTACCACAGCATGCCTTTTTGCAAAACGGTGCCATGTCCGCACCCAGGATCCGAACCAGCGAACCCTGGGCCGCCGAGAAGCAGAACGTGCGAACTTAACTGCTGTGCCACCGGGCCGGCCCAATGCTGCACAACTTTAAACATTATGGCAGACTTACTGTGTCGAGCTCTTTGTTTAAACAGAAGAGTGCACATGTGTCAGTACAACAGAAGCTCACGGTGGTCTCCCCTTACCTGTGATGTGTCCGTTGTGCTCCTTGAGTTCATGAGCTTTCACCCACTGGCTCCCGTTCTTCTTATAGATGTGCACTTCGTGATTATTGGGGCTAAGGGCAATCTCTGAAGGAGAAAGTCAACAGTGAACATCTGAACTTGAAACTGTCACCAAAAAAGGGGATATGTTACAGCTGGCATTTTAAAAACAGACTCAAGGAAGGAATAGGAAAGCTGTTTCCAAAAAAGCATTCCCAATATCTACCCCTGAAGAATTCCTTCCATTATTTTTACCTATTTGGACTCCATATTTTTATTATTTAGTTATTTTTTAAAAAATATTTTATTTTTCCTTTTTCTCCCAAAGCCCCCTGGTACATAGTTGTGTCTTTTTAGTTGTGGGTTCTTCTAGCTGTGGCACATGGGATGCCGCCTCAGTGTGGCTTGATAAGCAGTCCCGCGTCCGCGCCCAGGATTCCAACAGGCAAAATCCTGGGCCCCAGAAGCGGAGTGCACAAACTTAACCACTCGGCCACGGGGCCGGGCCCTGGACTTCATATTTTTGAATGTTTTGTAGAAAAACTAAATTTAAAAATTCATTTTATCAGAGACATATACAACTGTCACTTAAAGATTCTAACCAGCAAGAAATAACAATGTTACTATACTTAGCTGACACAATTTTAGCCCATAGCAAAGATATTCAACATTTTAGTTCACCTGTACAACAGTATTAGCGATAAATATTTAATTTCTGTTAGACTTTCTGAAACGCTGAAAATAGCATATAAGCTTTCATGGACTCAGGTTGGAACCACTAGTTTATTAAAAAAGCTTGATTCTGCTAATAAATTATATTTAAGTTTTCCTTTAGAACAAAACCAATATAAATCACAAAATAAAATTGTTTTCAAGAGAAATCTCTTGGACAAATCTGAAATATTAAAACTATATATAATGGATTTTTTTGAACTTACATTGATTTTTTTTTCTAGTTTTAAAAAAACAGTGATTTCTTAAAATTAAAATTGGGATCTATGACCCAAACTTTAGGTCAGTCATTTAACGTTCCCCCATCTATTATATATCACCTTTTCTCCCCTCCTTAGGGAAGCTTTATCTGTTTTACAGATGAAACTGTGGAACTAGATAATTATCTAGTGCTAAAATCCTAAGACTTTAGGTGCTTTTCTGGAAACTAGTTATATATTTCTCTAAATTTCTAAGATGTATATAGGGATTTCAAAAGCTAAACCCAAATTATAACCTGGAAAATGTTACAGATTTCAAATTATATGTGGCATAACAAAAAATCTGACTATATTGAGTTTATCAAGTAGTTTAAATGTGGACAATGATAACTTGGATTTCTTTTTTTTTTAAGATTTTATTTTTCCTTTTTCTCCCCAAAGCCCCCCAGTATATAGCTGTATATTTTTAGTTGTGGGTCCTTCTGATTGTGGCATGTGGGATGCCGCCTCAGCATGGTTTGATGAGTAGTGCCGTGTGTGCGCCCAGGATCCGAACTGGGAAAACCCTGGGCCACTGAAGTGGAGCGTACAAACCCAACCATTCGGCCATGGGGCCAGCCCTGGATTTCTATTAAAAATAACTGGAAATACTCCAAAAACCTATTGTTAGATGGAAAAATGGAGACAGAAGATACAGGAAACTCAGCTACGAAACTCTGAGAGACAACCACAAAACAGAAGCTCTAGATTCACTATCCTGCCAAGTTACGTATTTTCAAATACCCAAGACAGGGGCTCATATATAGGTCTTCACTTCATCCAACAATAACCTGGAGTGTACTGTTTATATACCAAAGATTTATTTAAAAATGAGTGAATTATGTCTGAACTGCTTTAAAAAAGATAGTGAATCTACAGATTCAAAGCAATCCATATCAAAATCCTACTGGTTTCTTTGCAGAAATTAATAAGTTGATCCTAAAATTCATGTAGGAATGCAAAGGACCCAGAAGAGCCAAAACAAGCATGAGAAAGAACTACAAAGTTCTCACACTCCCAATTTCAAAACGTACAGAGCTACAGTAATCAACAGTGTGGTCCTGGCACTAGGATAAACATAAAGATCAATGGAATAGAATTGAAAGTCCAATAAAACTCCACATTGACAGTCAACTGATTATTGACAAGGGTGCCAAGATAATTCAACAGGGAGAGAATAGTATTCAACAAATGATACTGGGACAACAGATATTCACATGCAAAAGGATGAAGCTGGGCCCCTACCTCACACCATATACAAAATTAACACAATGGATCCAAGACCTAAATATAAGAGCTAAAAGTATGACTCTTCTAAGGAAATATAGGTATACATCTTTGTGACCCTGAATTAGGCAATGGTTTCTTTATCTAAGAAAAGATAAAGCAAAAAAAGAAAAAAAAGATAAAATTCAACTTCTCCAAAATTAAAATCTGTTGTGCTTCAAAAGACACCATCAAGAAAACGAAAAGACAACCCACAGAATGGAAAAAGATTTTATAAATCATATATCTGACAAGTGACTTGTATCCAGAATATATAAAGAACTCTTATAACTCAACAATAAAAAGACAAACAACCCAATTTAAAAAATGGGCAAAGGATCTGAATAGACATTTCTCCAAAGAAGACAGACAAATAGACAATAAGCACATGAAAAGATCTTCCACATCATTAATCATCTGGGAAATACAAACCAAAACTAAAAATAGACACTACTTTATACGCACTAGGATATAGTGGGTATAGGGCTATTATTAAACAGACAGACAATAACAAGTGTTGACAAGGATGTGGAGAAGTACTAGAACCCTCACATACTGCTGGTGAGAATGTAAAATGGTGTGGCCACTTTGGAAAACAGTGTGGTAGTTCCTCAAAATGTTCAACACGGTTACCATATGACCCAGCAATTCAACTCCTACCTATGTACTCAAGAGAATCAAAAACATATGTCCACATGAAAACTTATATGTGAATGTTCATAGCAGCATTATGCACAATAGCCATAAAGTGGAAACAACCCAAATGTCCACTATCTGATGAATAAACAAAATGTGGTGTGTATATACAATATTATTCAACCATAAAAAGGGATAAAGTACTAACACATGTTACAATATGGATGAACCCTAAAACATGCTCAGTGAAAGAGGCCAGAAGCAAAAAGCCTCATAGGTATCGTATGATTCCATTTAGACAAAATGTCCAGAATAAGCAAATCCATGGAGATAGAAAGTAGATTAGTAGCTGCCCAGGACTGGAAGTTTTGAGGAAAATTGGGAGTGACTACTAATGAGTATAGAGGGTTCCTTTTGAGTAATGAAAATATTCAAACTACATAGTGGTGATTGTTGCATAACTGAACATTCTAACCACCACTGACTTGTATAATTTAAAAAGGTGAATTTTACGTTATGTGAATTATATCTCAATACAGCTGTTATTTAAAAAAAGATAATGAATATAATTTAACTTTTTAAAATAACGCATGGGCATGATACTACACTTCTGTCTCTGTTTTTAGATTTTTTTTTGCTTCCTCCTTGTCATATTATCTGACGTTTTGCTTGCTGTACTGTACCTATTTTTCTTTTTTAAAGATTTCATTTTTTCCTTTTTCTCCCAAAGCCCCCCAGTACATAGTTGTGTATTTTCAGTTGTGGGTCCTTCTAGTTGTGGCATGTGGGATGCCGCCTCAATGTGGCCTGACGAGTGGTGTCATGTTGGCGCCCAGGATTCAAACTGGTGAAACCCTGGGCTGCCGCAGCGGAGCACAGGAACTTACCCACTGGGCCTTGGGGCCAGCCCCCTTGTGCCTATTTCTGAGAGTCTTCTCCACCCTTTTCTAGTTTGCTGGAGCTGGAAAACTAGAAACTTAAGCTTATTATAAATAACATAGTAAATACTAGTTCAGGGGCCGCCCCGTGGCCGAGTAGTTAAGTTCGTGCACTCCGCTTCAGCGGCCCAGGGTTTCAGCGGCCCAGGGTTTCACCGGCTCAGATCCTGGGCGTGGACATCGCACTGCTCATCAGGCCATGCTGAGGTGGCGTCCCACCTAGCACAGCCAGAGGCACTGACAATTACAATATACAACCACGTACCTGGGAGTTTTGGGAGAAGAAGAAAGAAGAAGAAAAAAAAAAGATTGGCAACAGTTGTTAGCTCAAGTGCCAATCTTAAAAAAAAAAAATTACTAGCTCATACTGCTCTCGGTACCTCCGGAGTAAACCATATGTCTCTGTCAACAGGTTATTTCTAGGTCCTAGCATTCTTAGTAAGTGCTGGATGAGTGTGATGTTATTGTGAAACCACCCCAGACACTGGGTTCTTAGGACAATGACAGATCTCTCTGATACAAACTGTCCTCCAAGAGGTACTGTGGAAAAAGACGTGGACAGAGTGCCAGAAGCCTTGGGTGTTAGCAACTGGCTCTGACATCATCTTGGTGTAACCAGTGGAAAGTCCTTCCAGTGATCGAGGCCTCAGTTTGTCTAGCTGTAAACCAAAGGACTGACTGAGTTCCCTTCTAAGTCTACGTCTTTTTCACATGTGACACTGAAATGCGCGATCCCTAAAGGTCCCTAAATCTCAAAGTATCCAAGGTACCAAAATAAAGGAGCAAAGTTAACAGTGTACTTACGGGTGCGATCCCTGTTCCAGGCATGACAGGTGATCGGCTCTAGTAAAAACTGATGCAGGGACATTATTCTTAGTGTTTTCAAAGGACAGAAAGCTGCAAGGAGCAACAGAAAAAAGCATTTAAAATGGCAAGCAACCACTATTTAAGTTGTCTGAGGAATCCTGAAATGTTTGGGGATAAACAAAAACATTATTGTCCCATTAAAAAAGAATCAATTTCAATGTTAAAACTTAATCATTTAAATACAACTATCATTGTAACCACCAAGGTATAATTTATTCTGTCAAGGCTCATCAAGGGACACTAAAACGATGGGTTAAAGATTGTTGGGGTAAAGGATATTCACACAGCCTCAAATTATCATCCCACAGATTACGTACTAATTACAATGGGAAAAACGTGCCTTTCCAATAAAAAACTACGTCTCCACCTCAACCAAGTGATCGAACTCAGTATTATAAATAGTGGAACAATCTAATCTGATGGGCCTCTGAGGGGAAGCAACACGAAGTGCACGTGATCACTTATAAATAGTGAGCACATGATTAATCCTCCAGACCAGAACACTTTTAAGAGAACAAAAAGGGGCGCTATTAATAATCACGCTGTGACAATAGGTCATAAGACTACCCGGGAGAAACCTGGTAATATGGCCAAGCTACCTACGAAGTATTTATGCCAAACGTATTTACTCTAAATCTAATCAACATCCAGACCTAATTTCCAGTTTACAGGAAATAAAGGGTGGAATTAGTTAAATAACACAAGGGGAAATAAACTAGTTAAAACCAGAACGTGTCCCATTCTATACAACAATTGGCCTAGACTATTCAAAAAAGGCAAATGGAGCTGGGGGGACTGTTCTAGATCGAAAGAGCTATGAAAACCAAATCTGATCAATGAAGCTTGATTGGAATCGACATTTTTAAAATAGCCATAAAAGATGTACTGTGTACAATAGGTAAAAGTTAAATTTGGACTACCTACTACATGACAGTAAGGAATTATTTTCAATTTCTTAACTATGGCAGTTGTTTGCTGTTAGGTAGGAGAATGTCCTAGCACTTAGGACATAAATATGATGAAGTGTTTAGGGGTGAAGTGTCATCATGTCTTCTGTAACTTATTTTCAATCTTTTGGAACAAGCAGATAGAGAGTAAATGTGGCAAAATGTTAACAACTGGTGCATCTAGGCAGAATATGCAGATGTTTGTTGTATCACTCTTTAAACTTTGTATCGTAACTAAATGAAAAGCAGGAATCTGTGAAACATCATTAAATTAAAAATCATATAAAATTCTCTGTCTCAGCCAAACCTAGATCCATTGAAGAAGCAATCACTACCTGAAATAGGAGACATTTTTTCAAAAAAGCAGCCAGCCTCCCCTGCTCCTCCGCCCCCCCTTTTACCATTTCTAAGAGGGGCTCTACCAACACTCTGAAATTTCAATACACTTAAGCACAAGTCACATTAACCTAGGGTGGAGACTGAAACGTGAGACAGGAGTCCTGATGCAAGCAGGAAACGAATGGAAGGGCCACCAGAAAGTTGGGAACCAGTTCAGCAGACAAAGCAGAAATCAATCTCAACGGAAAGCAAAAGAAATGTCTCTGCTAATTGTCGTAAAGGAACCCAAAGGTCAAAAGAGATAAGTGCACCCTTAAATAAAACATCTGATATCTGCAACTAGCAGAGAAATGTCAGTGTTTCACATTCTATTCTAAGAGTGAAGATACTTACGTCATTAATTTTTTACTTTTACATGTTCCAGAACGCAAATTGCAACTCAAAAATAAAGAAAAGACCTCTAATTGGAAATTTAAAAAATGTTTTACAGGAATTTAAATGAGACTGCTTAATTTGTTTTTTAAAAAATAAACTTCCAGGGGGCCGGCCTGGTGGCCCAGCAGTTAAGTTCACACGTTCTGCTTCAGTGGCCCGGGCGTTCGCTGGTTCGGATCCCGTATGCGCATCTATGCACCGCCTGTCAAGCCATGCTGTGGCAGGCGTCCCACATATAAAAAAAGTAGAGGAAGTTGGGCACAGATGTTATCTCAGGGCCAGTCTTCCTCAGTAAAAAGAGGAGGACTGGCAGCAGATGTTAGCTTAGGGCTAATATTCCTCAGAAAAAAAGGAACTTCCAGATGCTCACTGCATAATCCTCTTTATCTCTGATTTCAGATGCTTACCTCCTACAACAGGTTTTACTCATAGTTACTCAACAAAACATGTGTCACAGATATCTCCCTAATTAAAAGCAATTTAGTTCGAAAAACACATTTTATAGGCTCATTTGCAAAGTGAAACAAAATTAGCCTGCAAATTAATAATGTAATGTGAATATCTACATGCCATCAAAGCACACATTTCATGAGCTGCGGACAAAGGCTTTTGCATTTTTAGCTCAGTTTTATAAGCAATGCAGCAAAGCCTTCAAAAGAGGTAAATATTTACACAACGGCATAATTACTTCTAAAACTGCCTTTCTAATTTCGTTATGTCATTCAAGTTCCATATTTGGACAAAGACTCAGACCTATACTTGTTCTATAATCATGCGGCTATTTTGAGTCTGTGGGCCAAAACAACACTCACGTTAGTCAAATTTATAAGGCACCCAGTAAACACAGCCTGTATTCATCAAACTCAGTGAAAGCAGAAGTATAATAGCAGCTTAAATCCTGCACCAAGAAAAGATGTCTTCTGTCATGGAGGGTGATAATTATAAGTTCTAAGCTGTGACTAATATTTAAGTGAAATCTGAAAACCTCTGTCTTAATGAGGGGTAGAGAAGACAAAAACGGACAGACAAAAAGGTGGTGACGTTAAATTTAACAAGCTTCTATTGATGAACTTTTATTGTCCAGCACTGACAGAGAGAACGATTTATAGCACAGTATGATCCCAGGAAGACGCCCGCCCCCAACTCCTTTCTTTACCTGTCACTTTGAGTACAGTCATTCTGATGTTTGGCGAGCTGTGGGCTCTGAAGCCAGGGGGACCTGGGTATGAAACCTGACTTGGACACATACTACCTATGAGACTCTCGGCAGGTCACTCAATCTCTCTAAATCTCATTTTTTCATCTGTAAAACGGACCTACCACTGACATCCCGAGGCTGTTGGCGGGAGGATTAAATGAGATAACAGTGAAAGCATGTAGCACAAAGCCTAGCCCCAAACAGATGCTCTGTAAGTTAGTGCTCTTTCTTCCTTTGACCCAAGGCTTCTGAACTATCCCCAGAAGCACACACCAGTTGGTATCCTCCGAACATGGAAACATCTACATATGCTTTAAATTCTTGGCCCTGGTGCTGGCAGGTATTTGTACAGTGGGAATTCCAGTTCCCTGCTCAGGGTCAGTTTTCAAGACTGTGATTCACCCAGTTTCTAATTGCTCTCATTACACAACCAGTACCAGGTGCTCCAACAAGGTCACCACACCCTCCACCACGTCCAGAGACAGATTCCAACTCCAGGCGCCAGCCTCACCAGCAGACCATCTTAAACTTCTTTATGCAGAATTTGTCTCAGCCTAGGATTAGCTAACTAGATCAAAATCCTGCCACTCTCCCTCCAAGCAGGAGTTTTCATTTTCCAAGATGATCCCTTCCTTTAATGGTGATGTCAACAGAGTCACCTTGGTAGGAAGCAGCCATAGGGCAAAAACACCTTCCTGACTGTTGGATTGTCCTTTGTTTTTCTTTTCTTTTTTTTAAGATACCCGAAGAACCCAGGGCCTAGGTCAAAACAAAAGGGCAGATAAAACTGACAAATGAGGTCAGAAGTAGGATAATTCAGGTCATTTAGGCAACGAGTGGAGGTAGAAAAAAGTAGGTTAGCCTTTCCTTCAGGTTCCAAAACTGCAGTATGAGAACAGATGGCTTTATAATCAAAGATCTAAGCAGTGTACAGTAAGTACCGGGTGGGAGCCAGAAACACAAATAAATCTGACACTTTTCTGGTCCTCGAAGTCTGGGGGAAGGGGTGTAGGAGAGGAAGGGAAGAGAGAATAGATGTAGGATGCTCAGAAGCAGTAATAATAGCTAACACTGATTGAGCACCTTCTCCGGGCCAGGAACTCTTCTAAGCAATTTATGCAAACAAACTCACTCGATCCTCAGAAAAGCCCTAAAAATCTTCTTTCTTTAGATGAGGAAGCAGGGACTCGGAAAAGCAATCTTCCCAGGGTCCCCCAACCGAGTGGCGGTGCCGGGACTGTAGTGGGGCAGTCCCACGGGAGGGTGGGAACGCGCAAGTGCCATCTAAGAGGTTCCATACAGACAAGGAGCGAGGAGGAGCGAGGATGTGCCATTCTAGCTCAAGGGAAGGAGGCCTCGGAGCGGGGGAATCTTAAAGAACTCCGGGAAGGGTTTTTCTCGAGTTCGGGAGGGTCCCCCAGCAGCTGAAGGCTTGAGGGCTGCCCTAGACATCCCACGCGCGACGACTGCGTGCAGGGACCTATTCTAGATGCTAAAGAGAGAAATGAACGGGCCCTCGTGACGCTCGATCGGGGGAGGGGCTCCCATTCACCACAATTCCGCAAATTGTGATGAACGCCCACAAGAGGTGCAAACAGGGCAATGGAAGCGCAGGAGGATTCGTTAGTTCTGGCAGTGAAGGAGGCTTGGAGCTCGCAGATCTTGGGAGATGCGATCTCTCAAGGGGATCCCAGGGGTTCGGCGGGCCCCACGGAGAACAGGCATCCCCGCCCCCTCAGGAGGCCGGGCAGGGAGACCCGGCCCGCCCCTCGGCCTCGAGCCCCGCGGCCTACGCCCCCGCCTCCCCGCCCCCGCGGAGGCCAGTCCGGGGCCGCAGACGCCGACAGAGCCAGAAGCTCGCCCCAGTTGCCCCTTACCTGGGGTCGGGGCAGTCCGGACGGGCTCGGAGCGGAGAATTCGCGGACTCTGGTCAGTCGACGCGAACAGGCTCCGGCGGGCGCGGGCGGAGGACCGAGGCCCAGAGGGAGCGGCTGACAGATCCCGGAAATGGCCAGGGCGCCTGCGCAGCGCGGCCGCGCGGGCGGTCTGCGCACGCGCACAGCTCGGGCGCGCGGCCCGGGTCCCGGGCGGGGGTTGGCGTGGGGAGGGTCGGGTCGCGGAGTGCCTGAAGCGGCGTCACAAAACGGCTGGAGAATGGTGACGAGAGGGCGTCACCTCGAAAGAGCTGTTCCTCGAAAGAGCGTCTCCGTTCCTCGGAAGAGCTCTTCAGACTCGCGGCCGGAAGTGTGGAACCTTGGCGCTTTCACGAGTGCTGTTGTCAGGAAATGAATGACTGAGAATTGGGGCCTTTCGAGCCACATGGAGCCGACGAACGACTGCGTGCTTCTCCCCGCAGAGAGCCCCCGTCAGAGGCAGTCCCCCTCTGTGGAAAGCCCTCTCCGAGGAACCTTCTCGACCTTTCCTCAGTCAGATCACTTGTACCCTGCTCCCAAGATGGCGCCACAGGACAGAGGAATTGGGGGAATCTAGCAACTCCCCCCAAACACGTGCAGACAGAGCTTGCTGTGCCCATGTGGCTTCTAGAGATGCTCTGAACCCCACTTTCAGCCACACCCGCCGCCCTTGAACCTGTAGGAATTCTGGAGCAGCACCCCTGCCCTTGCGGCCACTGCGGATGGAACTGTGTGGTTCCCTGGGGTGCTTTGCAAGTTTGACCCCAATGCTTAGTGAACCCGTCAAATTCCCGATGTCACCGAGCCACACTGTGTTCTCTGGGGCTAGTTCATCCAGCTGTTCGTGGAGCACGCGTGCCCAGGAAGTAATTGGTGTCACTGTGTCCCGTGGCTACGAAGTCTTGGGTCCCAGGGAGATCGAGGAGAGATTGAGACGGCGGAAAGATCATTGTAGATTAACTGCCTCCTCCCGGAGACAAAGTCTTGGAAAAGGAAGGACAGCGCCGCGTGGAAGCAAGGATTCCTCGTGTGTCTGCAAGTTACATGAGCCAACCCGGAAGTATGTGGAGTTGGTACCCAGAGTCTACATGCCAACAGTGTTTTATTTAGATCCCACCTCTTTACAAAGGACAGTGCAGTTCCTTCTTCGAAGGAGTTTGTAATCTGGGTAGATGAGAATAACACATACAAATGAATAATACCGGATGTTTTATGATAGATGACAAGGGGAGAAATAACTTAGCCCCAGAAAAGTATCAATAAGCCCTTTAATGTTAATCTCTGGTTCTATCTTTTGAGTTCGTGTTTTACATTTTAGCCTAAACAAGGCTTATCATTTGATGCATTTCATTTCATACTTTATGAGTCATGCCAGATGGTAGAATTTTACTGCTGAAGGGGCTCTTTGGGTGGAAACCATCTTATTCTATAACTGGGGAAACAGGACCAGAGGATTCTGAGATTTCATGAAAGTTTTGACACAGGTCAGCGGCAGTCCAGAGCCACTGTCCTGATGCCTAGTCCAGAGCATTTCGCATTATCCCATCATGCCTGGGTATAAGAGCCGTTGGGTTCTAAGGAGGGTGAGTTATTTTTAGTTTTTAGACTTGTGTAATGACACTGATTTAATATCCAAAATGAGGACTCTCCCTGTTAAAAAATTAGTTTCAAGGAAGGAGGTACTGAGAAATGGGAAATGGGAAGGAGTGAGGGGTTGGACACTGCCACGTGATGGTTTTGTCTGCTTTGTTGATTAAATTGGAACTGGAATAGGATTGAATTGGAATTTGGTCAAGCTTCATGCGATTAAATGTTTACTGAGTACACACCAAGTGCCAAGTCTTGTGTTAAGCATTTCCTGCAACGTGCTCAAGAGTTGATTAATATCTCTCTGTCCTCAAGGAACTTAAAATGGGTTAAGATCAGTTCACAGATAGTTTTAAATAGAAGGAAACGCACAGTGCCTTGAACCTGCAAGGTCCTGGTTAGTGTTTGTTGAATGAAACTATGAATGAATGAAATAAACAGTCTAGGATTTCAAAGAACACAGAGGTTACCACCAGTTGGGAATGGGGGGGGGAGGGGCTTGTATAGACACATCAGGACTATCACCAATTATAGATCCAAAAGATTATGTGTTTGCAAAGCCCTAAGGATTTCCTTCTGCTCAAGAGAGCTTTGGTTTAGTATCTGGAATGTGGGTTTGGAGAGTAAGAAGATTGGTTCTTACTTGTGCCACCAGCTGAACAACAGTGAACACTGAATGCCAATCTGCTTCCATTTCTGTCTTACGTGGGTCAGTGCCTGCCACCTACTCGCCACAGAGACTGTTGGAAATATTATTGAATCAGTGCCTGTAAAAACTATGCATAAGCAAAAGGGTAAAAACGTAAATGCATACTCTGTGTTAATCTTTAGGCTTTAGATATTGTCCTATTTGCTGGGTATCGTGCCAAGGAGGGAAAGTTTCCTGTAGAAAGGATCTTGTACAATTCAGTGCAGAGGGACTGAAAAATGCAAGTGGATTTTTCCACTGTAGGCTGCTCACCCGGTTCATTTCCACAGCGCAGGGATGAGACCAGTTTATAGGGTGTCTAAGGGCATAAAGTAGTCCAGATGGTATATAAATAGCATGCTGTCACAAATACCATCCTTACAAGGCAAGCACATAAGCGTACTTATGAATACCAGGTATTGTTTTTCTGATTTGATAAATCTGCAGGCCATTGGCCTGTAAATCTGCTGGAGGCAGTGCCACTTCATACGCATTTTGTTTCTAACACTTTTTCCGTGTTGTTATGCAATCTTAGATTATTTTAATAAAAAGGTAGTATGATGGAGTGCTTAAGAGAGTTCCTTGACTTTGGAAATAAATAGAACTGACTCTGCAGCTTACCAGCTATTATGACTTTGGACAAGTCAATCAACTTCTCTGAGTTTATGATCCATTTGTTTTGCTTTGAGGAAGATTAGCCCTGAGCTAACATTTGCCGCCAATCCTCCTCTTTTTTGCTGAGGAAGACTGGCCCAGAGCTCACATCGGTGCCCATCTTCCTCTACTTTATATGTGGGATGCCTACCACAACATGGCTTGCCAATCGGTGCCATGTCTGCACCTGGGATCCAAACTGGGGAACCCCGGGCTGGCAAAGCGGAAGGTGCAAACTTAACCGCTGTGCCACCGGGCCAGCCACTCTAAGTTCATTGTCAAATGAGGGTAATGGTTCCCACCTCTTAGGGTTGTTCTAAGGATTAAAATAGACAATGTATATAAAGTGCTTGACAGTTCAAGACACGTTAAAAGCACTCAATAAATTGTGGCAATTATTATTCAAACATATTGTACCAAGTTGATTGTCATAATTTACTATTTCCCGGTTGTTTTTCCCCAGTCTGTGGCTTCTCTTCATTCATTCTCTTGATGTCTTTCAAAGAGCGGAAGTTTTTAATTTTGAGGAAGTCTGTTTATCAGATGTCGTGGCTAAGAAATCTTTGCCTAATCCTAGGTTATATTGATTTTCTCCTCTTTTTTTCTAGAAGTTTTATAGTTTTTTCATTGATTTTAGACCTTATGTTTTTGATGTGTTGTCCTTAACCTAAACTTGAGTTGTTGGGAGAAGTCCTGCTTCGTCTTGATATATTATTCTTTTTATACGTTATTGTATTCAGTTGCTAAAATTTTCTTAAGAATTTAACAATTTAAAATTTAATTTAAAATCTTTGCTTATGAAGGATGTTGTTTTGTAGTTTCTTGTAATTTCTAGTTTTGGTCTCAGTAATTCTGGCCTCATAAAATGTCTTCAGAATTATTTCTTTCTCTTCAGTTTTCTGGAAGACTTTGTATAGATTTGGCATTTCTTAGTTTCTAAACATGGGAGTTTTAAGTTATATTTTTGTTAGTGATTTCTACCTCAATTGCATAATTTCCAGCTTCATTACTCGTTTGTTTTTGCTTCTTATTCTTTCAGTTACTAAGAAAGGTATGTTAATGTCTCCCAAATGATTGTGGATTTATCTGTTTCCTCTCTAATTCTGTCTTTTTTTTTTTTTCCAAAGATTGGCCCCTGAGCTAACAACTGTTGCCAATCTTTTTTTTTCTTCTTCTTTTTCTCCCCAAAGCCCCCCAGTACATAGTTGTCGATTCTAGTTGTAGATCCTTCTAGTGGTGCTATATGGGACGCCACCTCAGCATGGCCTGATGAGTGGGGCTAGGTCCGTGCCCAGGATCCAAACCAGCAAAACCCTGGGCCGCCAAAGTGGAACTCGCGAGCTTTGCTTGGCCACGGGGCCAGCCCTTAATTCTGTCATTTTTTTCTTTTCTTCTTTTTTTTTTTTTTTGAGGAAGACTGGCTCTGAGCTAACATCTGTGTCCATCTTCCTCTACTTTATATGTGGGATGCCTGCCACAGCATGGTTTGCCAAGCGGTGCCGTGTCTGCACGCAGGATCCGAACCAGCGAACCGCAGGGTGCCGAAGTAGAACGTGTGAACTTAACTGCTGCACCACCGGGCCGGCCCCTAATTCTGTCATTTTTAAAACTGTACTTTGAGGCTATATCATAGGTGTCTCTGTGTTATAAAATTCATCTGCTGATGAATGTTTTTTCATTATGAATTGTTCCTTTCTAATAGTGCTTTTTGTCTTAACATGTACGTCTCTGATATTAATGTAGCTATACTAGCCTTCTTTTCGTTAGTGTTTGCCTAGTGTATCTTTTTCTCTCTTTTTGCTTTCAGCTTTTCTGTTACCTTATGTTTTTAGATGTGTTGCCCTTAAACAACATATAGCTGCATTTTATTTTTATAGCGTATTTATCTCTTGACTGAAATATCCAGTCCACTTACGTTTTAAGTAATTAATGATATATTTGAGTTTAACTCTACCATCTTTTTATATGCTTGATTTTTCTCCTGGCTATTCTGTTTCTTTTTCTCTTCTTTCCTGCCTTTTTTTGCGTTGATTATTTTTTATTATTCCATTTTCAAGGACTGATTCAGAGGTGTGCTGGAGCTGACTCACACCAGCTCAGGAGAGCCAGTTGTGCCCATCTCTTCCCAACTCCGTGTTCAGTAACCTCTTGTTGGTAGCTTGAGATCAACCAAGGTGGGAGCACTTCCAGCATAGAAAGTAGCAAAGGCTGCAGATCAGGGCTTTTGTCCTGTGGAGAGTTGGTTGTTAAACATTTACCAGCACACCACTGATTAGTACTTTCTCTTCCTGGATAGTGCAAAGGTCTTAGAAAAGCTTAACTCCATTATTAGCCTTCTTCACAGTTATATTCTGTTCTTGTCATGCATTTTAACTCTATAGTAAATACATTTTGCTATGTAGATTGACATGTAAATCAGTAGAATGAATAAAACAGATTGCCCTCCGTAATTTTGGTGGGCCTTATCCAGTCAGTTGAAGACTTGAATAGAACAAAAGGCTGACCTCCCCCAAGTAAGAGAGAATTCTATCTGCCTGACAGCCTTTGAACTGGAACATTGGCTCTTTCTGGTTCCACAGCAGCTTCTGGTCTCCAGAGTCAAACTGGGACGTAGCTCTGCAGAGTTTTTCTCACTAGCCTCCATAATCATGTGAGCCAATTCTTTATAATAAAGTCTCTTTATATCTATCTACCTACCTGTATATCTCTATCTGCGTGTCTGTCTATCTGTCTCTCTCTCTCTCTCTCCTATTGGTTCCATTTCTCTGGAGAACTCTGACGAGTACAAGAGACATTTACCAGAACTCTCATCCTTGGAGGGCCCTGGATTCCAGCTTTTGTCTCTGTGGTCGTGATAGGCTGTTCAAAGTACTTCTCAGGCTCTCAGCCATCTGTTCTGGAATCAGCAAATAGCCCTTGGGGTAAAGCAGTCCTAAAATGCTGGGCTCGCTCTCTGATGTTCTCTTTCCTCTTGGATATTGACCTGCTATTTACTACCTTATCACCTCTCTCTTATCTTTGAGTAGATGTTTTGTATATTTTGTCCACCTTTCTAATTGTCATTAGAGAGTTTTCTGCTGCCCTATTTCTCCATTACCAGAATCCTTTGTTAAGTAACTGTTTAAAAAAGTCATTTTATTTTGTGAAATCCTATTGCATTAATTACATATCGTTAACACATTATTACGTTGTTTATTTGCTCTGTAGTACATGTTTGTTGCAAGTTAAAGGGAATACTTAATTCTCATCCAATAGAGCGTATATTGTTGTGTACTCCTTGCAGAAGTAATCACGGTGGAGTTCAAGTGTTAAATAATTGGGTAACTGGTGTTTAAAATGTTTATCTTATGCAGAAGTGTTTGGAGAATTATTTTTAGGTGTTTAAGAGGGTTTGAGCGATATTTAGAGAAATTGGTTGGGAGTTTTTGGACAGGCGGTGAGTGCATTCTTATTTTCTCGTTTAAAAGAATGTGATATAGGCTCCTTTGATCTTAGAATTATTTTCAGGAATGGATTAGCCCGTGATGACTCTGGTTGTAATTGTAGCACATAGCATACCTCTGATTTTGCGAAGATGTCGGCAAAAGCTGAGTAATTCCACTCCTGGAGAAAAGTTGACCCACAAAAACAGTCTCTCTCCAGGAACAAATTTAAAGTGGTAGAAAATTGCATGTCTAATGATTATTTTTGTAAGAACACCGAATGAAATAGCTGGTTTGCTCGTGGGCGTAACTGTTCTTGTTTGAATCCTGCTTCTGGGCCTGACGCTTAGATGGTGATGAACCCAAGTGTCTGCCTCCCTCTGCACACACTCCCTAAGTGATCTCCCAAGCTCTTGGCTTCAGTTAGCACCCATAGGTCGCCGACCCTCAGAGGTGTGTCTCACTTCGTTCCTGACCCCTGATTGTTCTGACTACTACTGAGCTTCTCCACCTGCTTTCTCATCGGCTCCCGCTCCGATTCAATACCTACAACCTGTTATTTCTCTTCCCTTCCTCTCATGAGATTCTACTGTCCTCTCTACCTCTCACTTTGTCATCTTCTACCATACATTGATTACTGACACTCAGGCAGTTGCCAAGTCATATCAAATCTATCACCTATGTATTTCTTTTTTTTTCCCACGGTAAAACTTGCAAACCTACAGAAAAGTTACAAGAATAGTATATGGCATATCGATATCCCTATTTACTTCGATTCACCAGCTGTTAACATTTTGTCACATTTGCTTTATCTCTTTGTATATATATAAGTATTAATAAAAATGGTTATTATCATTATTATTATTATTTGTTGAACCATTTGTAAGTCACAGACATCATCACTCTTCATCCCTAAATACTTCAGGGTGCATCTCTGAAGAACAAGGACCTTCTCTTACATAACTATAATACAATGATCAAATTCAGGACATTTGACAGTAATTCAATATTATTTACTATAATAAGAATATAAGTTAATTACAGACTTAATTATATAACATAATATATAAGTTCGTCTTCAGATTTCATGTTATTCCAATGATATCCTTTCTAGCAATTTTTTTCCTTGATCCCAAAGCCAACCCAAAATCATTTGTTGCAGCTGGTTGTCATGTTTCTTTAGTCTAATCTGAAATAGTTCCTCAGCCCTTTTTTCTCATTGCCTTTCACAGCATTGACAGTCTTTAAGAGCCCACACCAATTAGTTTATAGAATATTCTTAGTTGGGGTGGACACCGCCTTAATCAAGTGATCAAAGTTAACAACACAGTGGCACACATTGACATCATATGTCTTCTGGTGTGATGCAGTGGGTGGGACACAACTTTGCTTATGTGGTATTCCTGCCAAAAATGCATAACCTGAATCAAATCATGACAAACCTCCCTTGCCCTCCGAATAAAATCCATACTCCATAATGTCACCAAGATCTCTCGTGCTCTGTCACCTTCATCTCTCACCATGTCCTCTGTGTGACAGACACTCTAGCTATCCACATTTCCCCTCTCCCCCCTTGGCTTCCCACTTTTGTTGAGGTGGCTCTTGGGGAAGCTGGGCCCTTCGCCAGTCCAGGGAATGAACCACAATTGGTCCATATCTTATGTGGCAACCCCATTACCATTGCTGCTGGTCTGTTTAGGGATGGGCGTGTTACCCATTTCTGCCAAAGACTCAAGAGGAAGTCTCTGGGGAGCTTTTTGCTCCTTGATAACAAGGATGGTGAGGAAGTCTTTATGCTTTTCCTATCTTGAACGTGGTTGTGGGAAGATACGACGGTTAGAGCTGGGGCAACTGTCTTGACAGACCCAAGGGTAAAGCAGAGTGGAAAGGGAAGACCTGCATCCTTCCCATGGCACTGATTCTGAAACCACCTGTGACTGCAGGGGTTGGTGTGTGAGATCATTGAATGTCTCTTGTTTGCGCCATTGTTGGCTTGGGTGCTGCTACTTGCCACCAAGCACACACTTAGCTGGTCCTCCCCACTTCCACCTTCCGTTCCCGCATGCCCTCCCTCCCCTTGATGCCTAACTCCTACTCATCCTTAGACTTCGGCAAAGATATGATTTCCTCCAGATCGCCTTCCTTTGTCTTCCAAGACTGGGCTGAGTGCCTCTCCTGTAGCATCCTGCACCTACCCCCACCGTAGCCTTCCTAATTACTAAACCTAATTCTTATAATACAGTTTTCCCCCTGGTCTAAATGTCTGGTTACTATTTTGCTACCTATATTTAAAGGTGGGTTTTTTAAATGCCTGTAGAGAAAAGTTTTGTAGAATGACTACTCCAAAGCAGCAGGGTGCATTTTTCGTTAGCCTAAGCCAGGGTTCAGGAAGTAGAGGAAAGACTGGTCCCTTCTAACAGCCAGCGGGTTCCCTTCCAATGTTGTGATTCTACCGTAACTCAAGGTTGGCCTTTCCACAACAGATCTCCAGCCCCCATTCCTGGTAGCTTGTGGGTGGAAGGGTCAGGGGTCTTTGTGACGATTTAGTGATTTCTGGAAACACCCAAGGGTGTGCTCCATCGGAAGACCCAGGATTGATTCCCATGGGAAAGGAGGAGGAGGATGATTGGTAGTTTTAAATGTACCCAGGATTTTTTTTAATCGAGTGTGATAAGACACACAGACATGGAAATGATAGTCATGGAGGAAGACGTTTTTATACTCAGATTCACCATTAGAAGCAGGAGGCACAGCATGGCCTGCCTCTCAGGGCCATGTGGGGAAGTGCCAGGGTCGGTCAGGAGGCAGAGGAGTGAGGGGACAAGCCTTTGTTGTGGTTTCCATGGGAAGGACTGGGCAAGGCAGGGTAAGCAGGTTTAGGATTGGCTAGTTTGAATAATTTCAGTGGGCTCTGGGGCATAGGAGCTGTTCCCAGTTGTCTGGTACCTGGCCCTGGGATGATTAGGGCAAGGGGATATTGCCTCCTAGAATATAAGAGCTAGACGGAGGAGGTGGTTTGGAGTAGGGGTTCTGGATTGGTTAGTCTGTGTATGAAAGCTGTCTGCCATCTCTAAGAATTGGCTAGCCCTGGGAGAGGCAGTGTCTCCTCAGTCAGGGAAACCCCAGGTGCTGGAGCGCCAAGAATACAGAAAATAAGAAAATACAGTTAATACAAAATTTAGCAGCCTTAAAAGCTAGCACAAAACATTTAGCGAAACCATTCAGATAGTCTTCGCTCCATTTACTCTGCAGAACATGGTGCCAGTGCCCTGATTTCAATCATCGTGAATACTAATTAATGTTATTATATTGCAAGGCTATAGATTATATCCTTTTAGGCCTTCAGGCCGTTCTGAAATTACATGTCCCTAGGCAAAAACAGCATATATATGTGCCTAAGTTAAGGTCTATTTTCCTGTAAATACTGGGTCAGAAACCTCACCTCATCTCATGCTACAAAGAATTTCTGGCTCTGCCGCTAACTGAATGGTGGTGGGCAAGTCAGTTAGCCTTCTACATTCCCCGCCCCGTCCAGCAAAGTGAGGAGCTGCTCTGGACTTCTCTGAGTGTGGCGAGACCAAAGGTGGACTCTCCTCCAGGAAACAGTGATGAGGTCTTAAAACCTCATGGAACACCGCTTGCATTTTTCCAGCAAGAGGCCTGTTCCTGTCAGCTACTAGACTGAAAGGCCCCGCCAAGCCTCCCTGGGGAGGTCAAGTGTTGAAGTCCTACGGAAGGCTAGAAGAAACTTGGCAAGTGTCATGCATAATAGGCTCTGTGCCGAGTTGTCTTGTTTAAACTACACAGTCCCACGAGGCGGATGCTGTTATCATTCCTCATTTAATAGTTGAGAAAACAGGACGTGAGATAGGTTAAGTTGCCCAAGGTCACACTGCTGGGAAAATGGAACCCATATCTGTCTGACTTCAAAGTATAAGAATTAGGCTTATTTTATATAATTATAAAGGTGAAGACCAGATCCAAATAAGGGCAAAATAGAGCGAGACATGTTCTGGTTCGATATTAGGTGGGACTTTTGAACCACAATTGTCAGTCAAAACTGCCATGAGCAGCGTTTCTTCCCTGGAAAAACGGTACACGTTGGATTACCGTTTTTTCAGAGATGTTATGGCTGAGAATTGGAATAGACACTCTGAATGCCTCTTCGAGCCCTAAAATTCTAGTATAATTCTAAGATTCCGTGATTTGGCGTCCCCCAGGAAATTCACACACAGCAGGAGGCGACCCCACCACCAGAGGGCGGTGTCTTCACATTTGGCTCATTTGCACAGAAGGAACCCAACGCTGTTCCCTGTGGAGCTCCCTGGAGAGCACCAAGTTTAGAACCATCACAAGGGAGATATGGGCCTGTGTGAAGATGGAGAGGGATCCACCAACGGAATATTAATATCCTTTCCCACTCCAGCCAACAATGAAATCAACAATGATTTCAATAATGATTCTGGAGAAGAGAAAACTTGGAGGGACCGTGAGAACTGTCTTCTCTTAAGGTGGTTCTGCAGGGTCCTGGGTATCAAAACCAGGATTAGAAAAGGGGATACCACCAGGGGGCAGGCCTTAGCTTGATTTAAGGGAGAACTTTCTGGCAACATCAGGAAGGACTACCTTGAGAGGCAACTCACTCTCCATCATTCACTGACTCCACATGTATTTACCTTGCACCCATTTCAGGCCTGGCACTCTCTAGTTGCTGAGGATACAGCTCTGAATGAAACACACAAAACTGCCTGCCATTCCAGAACGGACATGCCCGTGTCTGAGCATCCTGGGAGATGCTGAGGCAGAGCATGCAGAAGCCTTGTGGATGGTTAGCCTGCGGATCTTAACATCCTTCAAGGGATCCCATAACTTTCTCTCCTTTATGAAATCTAGTTTGTCTTCATATCTCTGATATACACTTCCAAAATTTGCAAAGCACCTCATCAAGACTACATAGATTTCACTGTTTCCAATAGAAACAAGCCTGTGAATTAGGATATAGGGACATAACAGAACTCTGCTATATTGTAAAAATTGCCTTCTGATTTGGAAGTCTTAGAAAAATAAAATTTCTTCACATAAGGGCTCGCCCCATGGCTGAGTGGTTAAGTTCGCGTGCTCTGCTTTGGTGGCCCAGGGTTTCGCTGGTTCGGATCCTGGGCATGGACGTGGCACCACTCGTTAGGCAACTCTGAGGTGGCGTCCCATGCGCCACAGCTAGAAGGACCCACAACTAAAATATACAACTATGTCCTGGGGGGATTTGGGGAGAAAAAGCAAAAAAAAAAAAAATATTGGCAACAGTTGTTGGCTCAGGTGCCAATCTTAAAAAAAAAAGTTTCTTCACATAAAAACAATCTCCAGTCAGTCTATTTTTCGTGTTTCCTTTATTTAAGCTGCATTGGGACAAGGTATTAAAATTGTCCATGTGAGGAATTATTTCTAGAGAACAGCCGGGTCACACAGACATTACGTATTCCGTCCTTGACATGAACATGTAGCATCTCAACTAAAACAGACCCAGTCACTGTTAGCTAAGTGCTTACACAGCATGATGCAGGCTCAGAGAAGCCAGGCTAATTTTAACTCCTCTAATGGCTGGCTATTTACATCCCCAAACCCATTTCCCCCACAGCTATCTTTGTTCTTTAGCACCTGTCTCTTTCTGACTTGCACTTTCCTTTGCATAGTAAACATTCTCAGGATAGACCCAGTTTTCCATTTTCGTATATTTTTCCTCTCAATGGTCTGCTGTTAAGATCTGTATCACCCTGGAAGGGAAAAGAGAGGGTGAGAAAATCCTCATGGGCCAGAGCTGGGAGTTCTGACATCTTTGCCCCCTTCTTGCTGGAAAAGACAGCACCCCAAGATGCCTGGGCTGCTTCTGCACAGGGTTCTTTCCTTGAAATGGACACCTTTGGTATACCTGGCTCATTCTGCATGAGGCTGTGAGGGTTTAGAGACACCTTGTTTGGGCTTGGCTTGCCCAAGTAGGCCTGAACCCTACACAGGCCATTGAGAGGGCCAGAGTACAATGCCCCATGATGCAGTGCTCACCTGCCTGCCTGTGGTGTCTCCTGAGGGGCCAGAGGCTTGCTTTCCTGTTGTGATGTGTCTTCCCGAGAAGGAATAGCTATTGCTCATTATATCCCACAAACAGATTTTTTAAATTAACAAGGTTTCCTCATGGAGATTATGGAATGCTTGCACTCAGCAGGGCCCTTCACAGCCTTACCCATGCTTATCCCACCAGCTTCGCCTCCCACCCCATCCAGCACTCTCGCTTCATCCTTGGCCCCTCTTCTCCAGTCCTGCTGTACCTTTGTGCAAATCCCACCTCCGCACTTTTGCATGTGTTGGGCCTTCTATCTGGAATTCCCTTCTTTCCTTCTCTACCTGGTGAGGCATCAGTTTTATTTATTCTTTGTAATTTCCATTACATTTTTTTCTTTTATTTTAATTAATTTCAGAGACTAATACTTTTGTAAAATACACCGACCGTGCACTTGGTTGTCATGGCAGTATCATTTGCTATCAAAATTTCTAAAAACTTCCTCAGTTTCTGTACTTCTCTTGTCTCAGGCAGGTAACAAAGGGGGGCCACCCATTGAGTAGCATGGCTCTAGACTCTTGTACCGTTGTGTCGTCTTTGCGGCTGGTCCACCCAGCCACCTCAGGTTGAGCCAGTTGGTCTTCCTCTGTGATCCTCTCCCATGAGATGCAAACACTCCATCCCAAAACAGTCACTCACAGCCTTGTGGTAATTGATGTGTGCATCTACCGCCACCAGATTCTGAGTTCCACAAGGGAGGACGTCCTTTCTTAATCATCTCTATATCCCAGAGTACAGGCCTGGCCCATATCAGAGCTTGGTCAATATTTGTGAGACTAAATATAATGCCACTTTGGAAAACTAAACTCTGTGGGGTCTTGGCTCAGTGCTGACCCACGTACCAGTTTGCTTAAGACATGTCATGGCTCCTGATGGCATATCTAGCCCTGTGACCAAGGGGAAATGAGATAAAGGAGTGAGGATGGATCAGGACATAGAGAGCAGACCCCTGGGGCCCAGTCTCATCACCTGTGGGTGCCGTTGGCAGGACTGTGGCCCAGTGGTGTGGAGACAGAGCAATTGGACCAGGGCCAGCAGACCCCAGGAATAAACAGTTGCCAAGCCAGGGCAGGGGATCTGCTTTACATGGTGTCTAATCCTAGAGGCTACGACTCAGCAGGAGGGAGGAGCTGCAATGCCTCCTGAGTCCGGGTCGGGCAGGAAGCCTCCTGAGTAACCCCTACCCAGGTAGAGCTCAACAGAAGGGACCAGTTTCAGGTTTTTGCCCTGAAAGGAGATGGTTACACATTAATCGTAGGACTCATCCAGAGGCAAGCCTCTGGTTTCCTTGACTTCCTGAGCTAACCATTATTTATGAGAGAATTAAGAAAAAGACTCTGTGTCCTATTTTTTGTTTCCTCCCTAAGGAAATGGTAAGAAAAGGCTCAACTTGAATTCAAAGGTCAATGGGGTTATCACTTTTGGCTAAAACCCAAACTGACCCAGTCCTGAGAGATGGACAGCAGGGACCTTCCCCTCGCCAAGGGCTGACTCAACCAGATGTTTGAATGCAGCCAGAAAAAATTTCCCAGAATCCGTGGAGATTGTACATCAACACTGAGGCTCCTGATCTCTGCTCCTCCAACCTAAACGAAGGCCTTGATGTCAAGTTGTCCTGGTTAATCCTAAATGGACAGCAGCCTCATCAGTCTCCACAGTAACTAAAATATAGTCACGTGCTGCATAATGACATTACGGTCAACGACGGACCACATGTGCAACGGTGGTCCCACAAATTAGTACCATAGCCTGTGCGTGTAGTGGGCTATCCCATCTAGTTTGTGTAAGTGCACTCTGTGATGTTCGTGCAATGACAAAATCGCCTAAGGACGCATTTCTCAGAACATATCCCTGTCGTTCAGCGCCATGACTGTAAACCACAGCTTGCCTTTCCATAGGCTTGTATGACCATGGGCAAATCACTGAACTTCTCTGAGCTCATTTTCCTCACCTGACAAACATATTTATACCTACCTCATAAGATGAATAAGATAATGAAAAACATTGACCATGTGCCTGGCTCCTGTAAAGGTAGGAGAAATCTCTGCTCCCCGGCTCCGTGCTTCTGTAAGCAGAGATTTCTGCTACAGCATCGGTTCTCAAACTTGATCATCCACCTGCATCACCTGGAGGGCTGGTTAAACCACAGATGCTGGGCCCTACTCCAAAGCTTCTGATTCAGTGGTTCTGGAGGGAAGCCTAGGAATTTGCATTTCTAACAAGTTCGCAGGTGATGCTGAGGTTGCCGCTGGTCCAAAGGATGATGTTTTGGGAGCCACTGCTCTAGAATAATGTTCTTTGCCTCTCTCCTCACCCTTCCGTTGTTCCTCTCATGGGAAGAGGAATCATTTATCCTGTGTTTGAAAGGAGGAGCCGGGAAGGCAGGGATGAACGCATCTGGCCTTTCCTTTTGGATCCACCTACAGGGGCGATGAGTTCCGGTCATTCCTCCCCTTGGAAAAGGGGATGCTCCCCAGGGAGCAGGGCTGTGGTTGTTCAGTTCTGCAGGTTCCTTTAATTCTGGGGTGAAGTACATGGATGCCCATGGTGGACACCTGTTAAATTCTCAATCTAGAATTACAGCATAATAAAACTAGCATTTTGACTTATATATTTGTCTCCTGTATTTTTTCTCAATTGGTTCTGAACTAAGAAAAATAAGAAAAGACTATTTTAAATCGTCCCCCTAAAATCCTACCTGCACTCAGTGCTCAAGAAATGGCAGCTGTGATGATTATTTCCTTAATGTTAGAAACCTAAATTCAACCAGTATTAATGAAATCCTCAGGACTAATGATATTGTGGGGGATGTGAAAGATGCATACACACTGCCTGTAAGCTTGCAAATGTGCCTATGGTTCTCCAGTGAAAACTCAGCTCCTATCTGCCAGGCCTAGTGTCAAGTGACATCAGACACAGAACCTGCCTTCAAAGAGCTTCCAATCAGAAGGGGGAGCACGTGACCACCAGCACCTGTGATCCAGGTGGACAGCACCATGCCTGAGAGCTTTGAGAATCCGGAGAGGGACTGTTGTAGCTGAAGGAACACGGGAAACTTCAGGGTTCCCCTTCCATGAGATCACGGCATGACAGATGGGAAGCCAGGAAGCACAGAAGTTGGAAACAGCAAAGCAGGAGCAGGGAAGGTGAGCTTGGAGCAAGAGCATTGAGAGTGGAGTCCACGCCTACTGGCCGTGGGCTGGGACATGAAGAAGCTCACTCTTCAGAAAGGGTTTTGCTGGAGCCTATCTCGGACGCCTGGATGATCTCCTTAGAGGTGATGCCCTTGCCAGCCACGTGGTGTCTGGTGCACAGCTTGTTCAGGGCAGTCTCTGCCATGCTGGCCATCTCCCTGGCATCATCCAGCTGGTGCACTGTCTTCCTGTAGCGATCCAAGGTCTGGTTGGCCTGCTCCTCCTGAGGCAAAGGCACAGGGGTGTAAACCGGGCTTGTTCTGGTTAGACGTGCATTGTTATCAGGTCTGCATGGACATCTAAGAGTCCAGTCATTCTGTAAGGCTTGTTTCAAAACACAGCAGTCCCAGGTCACGGGCATCCTACAGCCCACCATGGACAACCACCATCAACGCTTTCAGCTGATTCTTTTTGGCCTTGGTGTTCATATTTCTAAATAAAATATGCTCTGTTGCCGCTTCTATAACTTGTGGTTTTAGACACTAGCTATTGTTACCCCACATGGAAGATGTGGATTTAGCACTTTTCCCAGCCCCCACCACACATTTCCTATCTGCGTGTCTGCCCAGTAGACTCATAATGTCATTTTGGTTAGAACCATATTTGCTGTAAGTGTGGCCCTTATCGAGCTTTTTGGGAAGGGTGTTGGGTGCGTGGGTGGCTAATGGATTCAATGCGGTGGCCCCAGAACTGGCAGCAAATGACAACAGAATCAAATATCTATGTCCTGGAGTCGCGGGGTGGGGTGGACATGTGGTGTAGAGTTGAGACTTGAAGCTACCATCTGCTAACCATTTGACTTTAACGATCACTAGCATAACATAAATATCTCACTCTGGGCTGATTCCTCACCTGTGAAATGGACTAAGAATATCAGCCTTCCTGCCTCACTTTGGGAGGATCAATCCTTGTGTTCAACAGTATGACCAGGAAGGAGGGGTTATCCCAGCAGAGGCCACAAGGGGTCGTGGAAGCAAGACGAAGGCAGTCAAGACCCTTCCCCGTTTTAGATCACACCCTGCAGGGTGTGCTTAGCCAGCATGGATGTTCTTAGGGGACATTTCCATTGTTCACATGCTCTTATCTCCAGCGTGTAGTGTCCACTCCACTTCCCACACAATAGCGAGGATGAAGTGCCGTGGACACGAAGCTCCTGGGAGTCATCTTTTCGCCAATACTTGATTCCTTCCCTGTGGTCAATTCTAATCAAGGCTCTCCACCGGGGCTGGAGAGAGAGGCAGGTTAGGGACACGCGGGAGCAATCTTCAATCTGCCTCTTCAATCTGCCACTTGTAGATCTTCAGCTTGTCCTGCAGCTTCTCCACCAGGTCCTGCGTGCGCTGGGTGGTCTCGTGGTCCTCCTCCGTCTGGGAGACCAGTTCTTTGAGGTGGCACTCGTTCTTCCGCAGTGTCGTACCATCTCCATGTGCCATTTCTACCTGCTGTCCAGCTCCATCTCTAGTTCCTTGATCTGCAGAAGAGAGGAATGTGGCAGAGGGAATGCATGTTTTTGAACTTCAGAGCTCAGTGGCCTCAGGTAGAGGTGTCGTGGCTACAATGTCCACTTCCTACCCAGAGGGGAGCTGGCAAGCCCTGGACGGGAGGGCTGGTTGGGCTCTGCCTTTCGTGGGCCACACTGTGCTTGTCAAATGGGCCTCAAGTTTCCTCCTCTGGGAAATGGAGGAAGGAAGGGGTCATGCAAGGTGACCAAACCTCCTGGGCCCTTCCAGCTTTGACATTCCATGAGGTAAAGGCTAAGGTGTGTTTCAAGTAAGTAATAAGAGAGGAATAATGTTGGGAACCGAGACTTGGAACAGAGACAGAGGAAGAATATTGGGAACTGCTCTTCTCGGGGGCTAAAGACATTGTTGGGGGGAAGGTGACAAGGAGAAAGGAGGAGGAAGAGAGGAGATCTTTGCATAAATAAATTAGTGCTGTTGTCTCAGATTCCTTTTCTTTCCTAGCACCTGCATAACCTAATTCCTCATCAAGCCCTGGGCTTGTTTTTTGGCAAAATATACCCCACATCCACTCCCGACCCCAGCCATATCTCCCTTTCTCTTTCCTGGCTCAGCTCACCCTGGCCTGCAGCTCCACCATCGTGTACCTCCGTCTTTTCACAGCCAGTTGCTTGGTCCCCTCCATCTTGGCCTGCAAGTCTTTGATGGTGATCTCATAGTCCTTGATTTTCTCCAGGTGCCTGCAGTGGTCTTGCTCTTGCTGGAGTTCCTCTGCCATGTGGGTGGCCTTTGTGGGGGGCGAGAAGAAGTGAAGAGCATGGGGTGGAGCTGGACTCCCATCCAGGCTCATAGCACCTTTGAGAGACAAGGGACCTCATCTCCTAGTCTCTGGGAAACCAAGTGATTGATGAAAGGAACCTTGCTGACACGGTGCTGGGGTTTGGTGGATGGGGTGCCCCATGCTCCTGTGTTCCTCCAAGTGAAAGGGAGGAGGCAGGCTCACGCATGCACATGCAGGCCCCCCAATGCCATGAACTCCCACCAGCCTGGTGCTCTCCAGCCCAACTCTGTTCTCGCCTCCCCAAGGGGCAGAGCATGGAGGGTGGGAAAAGCACAGATCTGGAGTTGGATGACCTAGGCATGTGTCCAGCCCCTCTGTGCCTTTGACACACTGTTTTACCCACTCATTCTTGCATTCATTTTACAAATATTCATGCAGGGTCTACTGCGTGCCAGGCATGGGTCTACACTCTTGGGACATAGCACCAAATAAGACAACAACGTTCCTGAGCTTCTGACATTTCAGTCAAGTGCAAGGAGTCCTCGACTTCAAAGTGGGAGTACAGGCTACCCACTACTCATGTGAGCACCCAAAGGGATACTGGGGTGAAAACACTTGGTGGCCCCTCCTGCCTATATCCACCCCTGACTCTCTGGGTACGAACCCATCTTCCTTTCACTAGCCCTGTCCTCAAGGCTGGTTTAACACTGCTCCTTGCCAGAAAGCCTGCCCAGATGAGCCCACCTTGATGGCTCCTTTGATCTGCAACCCTAGGTCTCACCCTCTAACCTTTCACATAATAATGTATAGCTTGTAATTATTCCTTACTTTCCTGCGTTTGGCCTTTCAGAAAAGTCTCCGGACTCCTCAGCAGAGACCACGTCCCCACTGTCAGGGCACGGGGACTCCACAGTGATCCATGAGGGGGGGAGGTGGCCATCCCTGCCTAGGGTGGCCCTCTTGTCGGCCAAGTGGAACTCACTGATGAGCTCCTCATGCTCATTGGAGATGCGCTGGACATCTGACCGCAGCTTGAGCTTGACCACGAGCAGGCTTTGGTTCTGGAGGAAGAAATGGAGACATCACCGCGAGCCAGGAGTCTGCACAGCCCTGCCCGTGTCCAGGAAAGAAAGCTCTTGCCACACCCCCCAACCAAAAATGGCCTCCTGCTTGGGCAAGGGACTCCCACTGCGCTCCTCTCTGGGTTTTGGAGCAGAACTTGCAACATGAGTATCCCAGGAATGACATCATTTGGGCTTGTGGGGGGTGGCAGCTCTGGAACAATCCTGAACTCAGAGCTGGGAAAACCTGGGTTCAGGCCCCAGCACTTCCTCCTACGTGGATGGATTCTCTACCTCTAGGCTTTGGTCTTCTTATCTCTAAAATGGGCTTATAATCGTTAGGTGTCTCACACACGTTTTTCCTTTTGGAGAATTCTCATGAGATGATAAGTAAGGATGAAGCTGTGCTGGTAAAGGACTGCGCTGTGAGCAGTAAACGGGACTGGTCTTACTGCTGGCGGAAGACAGGGTCCCTGATGTTGACCATGGAGAAGCCACTCAACTCTCTGGGCCACGGTTTTTCAGTCATAAAACGAATGTCAGAATTTGGAATATTCTAGATCCCTTCCAGTTCTAAAGTTCCATCCTCAGCTATACTGGGGGGAATGGTGGTTCTTAAAATTGGCTAAATCATCAGAATCTCCTGAGGAGTTTCTAAAGTTTAGATTTCTGGGGTCCCACCACAGACCCACTAGATCAGAATCTCCAGAGGACAGTCTGGGAGTCTGTCTTTAAAAGCTCTGCACAAAATGTGCATGTGGTTAACATTACTGTGCTGTGCACTGAAAAATGGTTAAGATGGTATAGTTTACGTTACAAGTTTTTTACCATGTAAAAAAAGCTCTGCAGGTGAGTTCTGAGGATTTGCCAAGTGGGGACGCTAGCTGCCTCTAAGTTTTGAGGGCAGCCCACAAGATTTGAGCACCGTCCTGGCCTCGTCCCAGGGCCCCGAGTGTGAGTCCATGTGGCACTGCCCAGGGAGCCACCATCCTACCTGGACATTGATCTCGTTGTGCTGCTCGGTGATCTCCACCACCTCCTGCTCCAGCAGCTCGCGGGAGCGCTCACTGCCCTCCAGGGCCGAGCGCACCTCCTCCAGCTCCGTTTACAGCAGGCTCAGGCGCCACTCCTACAGGTCGTCCTGCTCCCGCAGCTCCTCATGCTGCCGGGCGTCCTCGTCCATCTGGACCTGCAGGTCCTTGGGGGCAAGGGGATCCGGCTTGAGCGCGTCTGCTGGGCCCTGGCATGGCCTGGGACTGGCCAGGCTTGAGAGTGCTGTGACCTTCATAAACCAGGCACAGCAGGGAGCTGGGTGGGAGTGGGGAGGTCGAGGCCACAGAGGAAGAGAACGAGGTATAGACTGCCCTTGGGGAGTTCACAGTCTGTTGAGGCCTAGCTGGGCCACATCCCATGTGTCCACAGTGGGCGGTCAGCATGAAGTCAAGGCTTTCCTGATAACGGAGCACTTCTCAAGGAGGCCTTCCTCAGTGATCTTTGACAGATACAGGCCCGCCAGCTAATCCCCACCTCCCTTCTCCTGTCTTGTTATTTCTCCATAGCATTTATCACCATCTTTAATACCACAGTTTTATTTATTTGTTGCTTATTGTCTGTCTGCAGGGATTTTTGTTGGTTTTGTCCATTCTCGTACCACTAGCTCCTAATACAGTGACTGGACAGGGCAGGTCTCCAGTAAACAAGTGTTGAATGCATAGATCCAACTACGTGTGCTTTAAAGACCGCCCGATGGCAGAAACCAAGAAAGGGGGACTTCAACTCTACTCATGTGTATTTCTTAAGGTGAGTGGTGGGTACATGGCTTTTTGTTGTGTTCATTTTTCTATGTCTGAAATCGTTTATAAAAGTCAAAAGTGATTTTAAAAATCAAGACAGGCCCAACTTCCTGTTTCCCTCCTTTCTTCCCTCTTCACAGTGGTCCAGGATGTGGACTTTGGTGGTTGGGGCCTCTCATTTATTCAGTCCCCAAGTCTCCTGCTCCCTGGACTGCCAGCTGGCCCGCATTCTCACTCTCATGCTAGCTGAAGACGTGCGTGGAGTTGGCTCCCTGTGAGCCCGCAGACTCGGGATGGCTTGCTTTTGGATTTAGTTCTTCCTTCTCCCAGATCACTACCTTGATTTGCTGTTGCAGCCTTTTCGGTGTCTTCACAAGTTCGCTGTTCTTGGCGTGGTCCAGCTGGATTTCCATCTCATTCAGGTCCGTTTCCATCTTCTTCTTCAGCCAAATTGCCTCTGCCCAGCCTTTGGCCTCTGCCTCCAGGCTGGCCTGCAAGGACTCAATTGCCTACCCATGGTTCTTCCTGCAAGTCCAGGCACAGAAGTCCTTGGCATACTGGGCCCGCTGTTCAGCCTGTGCTAAACCTCCCTAGATAAGCGAACTCTGAGCATCAGCGTGGGTACGGCCACCATGTTGTGAAATTAAATTGTATTTCCCCTTAAAGCACTTAAGTCGGGGAGCATCATGCTTTGGGAAAAGGAATAGAAGGTCACTGTTTACCACATGTCTCAATTCAATTAACATGCAAAACAGCCCTGCAAGGAGGCTGAGGCTCCAAGATGACAAAAAATGTGCTAAAGGTCACCCGTTTAGCCCACAATGGAGTCAGGATTCAAACCTAGATGCTAAGCTCCCTATTTTTTTTTCATTACAAAATGTGAGCTTTGGCTATACAAGTCAGGTTTCTATCTCTCTTCAAAAGAACAGTAATGGATTGTATTTAATAGACATTCAATTATATTGTAATCAACATAATAAACATTTCCATAAAGTCCTCATATAAGCTGTGGTAATCTCCTTTTATAGGAGGGGACCAGAGGAGGTAATTTAGATGTTCAAAAAACATTTATTTCATTGAGGCAAACAAGGGGTTAGCACGTAAAGATCCTGTCACCTGCCCCACGCTGTGTTCACCTGCACTCCATCCCTGAATACCCACCGTGTGCAGGCACGTTGCACATATACAAGTTGCACAAATACAAGCCAAAACTGCAAAACATGTTGAAAAAAGTTAAAGAAGATCTACATAAGTGGAAAGACATTTGTGTTCATGGATCAGAAGACATAATATTGTTAGGGGGCATTCAGTGCAATCCCTATCAAAATCCCAGGGGGCTTCTCTGCAGAAATTGACAGGCTGGGTCTAAAATTTATACAGGAATGCAAGGGACCCAGAATAACCAAGATAATCTTGAGGAAAAAAAGAACAAAGGTAGATGATTCCTACTTCCCAATCTCAAAGCATCCTACAAAGCTACAATAATCAAGACAGTGTGCCCAGGCATAAGGAGAGACATATAGATCAATGAAATAGAATTGGGAATCCAGAAATAAATCCTCACATTTACAGTCAATTCATTTCCCACAAGAGCGCCAAAATCATTCAACGGGAAGAGAATAGTCTTTTCAAAAAATGGTTCTGGGACAATTGGCGATCCATGTGCGAAAGAATGAAGTTGAACCTCTATCTCACACCATATGCAAAAATTAACTCAAAATGCATCAAAGGCCTAAATGCAAGAGTTAAAACTACAAAACTCTTGCATAATCTAGGAAACATAGGCACTAATCTTTGTGATTAGATTAGGCAATGAGTTTTTATTATGACACGTAAAACACCAGCGACCAAAGAAAAAAATAGATAAATTGGACTTCATCAAAATTAAATACTTTGGTGCTTCAAGGGATGTTATCAAAAGAGTGAAAAGACAACCTTCAGTGAGGGAGGAAAGTTTTGCAAGTCATATATCTGATAAGGGTCTAGTATCCAGGATATATAGAGAACTCTTACAACTCAAAGATAAAAAAAGACAACCCAATTTTTTTAAACGGGCAAAGGACTTACATAGACATTTCTCCAAAAAAGGTAAACAAATGGGCAATAAGCACATAAAAGATTCTCAGCATCATTAGCTATCATGGAAATGCAATTCTAAAGCACAATAAGATAGACTTCACATCCACTAGGATGGTTATAATCAAAAGATAGATAATGATAAACGTTGGAGAAGATATGGGGAAATTGGAATCCTCATACGCTGGGAATGTAAAATGGCGCGACTGCTTTGGAAAAAAATCTGGAAGTTCTGCAAAAAGTTAAACATAGAGTTACCACATAACCAGAAATTCCACTCCTAGGTATATATCCAAGAGAAATATAAACGTGAGTCCACACGAAAACTTGTATGTGAATGTCCATAGTGGCATTATTCATAATAGCAAAAAGTGGAAACAATCCCAATGGCCATCAACTGAGCAATGGATAAACAAAATGTGGTACATCTGAACAATAGAATATTATTCAGGAATAAAAAGGGATGAAGTACTTACTGATACATGCTACAACGTGGATGAAGCTTGAAAACATGCTAAGTGAAAGAAGCCCATCACAAAGGACCACATATTGTATGATTCCATTCATATGATGCATCCAGAATAGGCAAATCCAAAGAAACAGAAAGTAGATTAGTTGTTGCCGAGGGCTGGGGGTGGGGGTAGTAGGGAGAAATGGGGCATGACTGCTAAAGGATATGGGGTTTCTTTGGGGGGTGATGAAAATGTTCTAAAATTGTAGTGATGGTTGCCCAACTAAAAACCAAAACCATTGAATTTTCCCCTCAATGTGGGCGAATTGTATGGTATGTGAATTATATCTCAATAAAGCTGTTGCAAACACACGCACAAGCCACATAGTGGCATAGCTAGAAATTTCGGGTGGAGGTCAGGTTTAGCCCGATGTCTGTAGAATTGTTGGGCTTCTCCTTGCAGTGGCTCTGCCTACAGCCGTCTTAGAAGGAGTGATTGTGGGGGATGTCGCAAACTCAAGAAGTGATAGTGCAGGAAGATTTCAGGCAGACAGGTTAGCCAGGATGCCAACGAGGACAGTCCCAAATGTGAAGATCTCAGAATCACAGCAAATCATATTTCTGTAAACTAAAACCTAGTGATGAATCCAAAAACGTCTTGAAACCTCAAGCAGCAACATTGGTCACTGAATTAAACAGAAATCTCCAAATCCAGCACTCCTTGGTCTTCCAACCAATCAGTTCCTTTCCGCAATGCGTTGGATGTTTTCCGAGAGTTCATGAACAGTAACAGTAACTTACATGTGTATGGCTTTGCGGGTTACGGTGTGCTTTCATATCTACAAGCTCATCTAACCTTCACCGCGTCCCCGAGAAGTGACGTGGAAGCTGTCATCACTCTCATCTGTGAGATGGGATAATTGCACCCATCTCATGGGGGTCTTTTCCAATATTTTCATTGTGGTAAAATCCACATAAGGTAAAATTGACCATCTTAGGCCATTTTTAAATGTACAGTTCACTGGTATTAAATACATTCACAATGTGTGCTACCATTGCCACCATCCATCTCCAGAACTCTTTCCATCTTGTAAAACTGAAACTCTATACCCATTAAACAATAACTCCCTTATTTCCTCCTTTCCCCCAGCCCCTGGCTACCACCATTCTCCTTTCTGTCTCTATGATTTTGACCGCTTAAAGTGCTTCCTACATACAGTGTTTGTCTTTTTTGTGACTGGCTTATTTTACTTAGTATAATGTCTTTAAGGTTCATCTATGTTGTAGTATGTGTCAGAATTTCTTTCCTTTTTAAGGCTGCGTAATATTCCGTTGTGTGTCTATCTCACATTTTGGTTATCCATTTATTCGTCAACAGATATTTGGGTTGCTTCCACATTTTAGCTATTATGAGTAACACTGCTATGAACATGGGTGTGCAAATATCTCTAAAAGACCTTGCTTTCAATTCTTGGGGGTATATACCCAGACATGGGATCGCTGGATCATATGGTAATTCTATTTTAGGTATTTTGAGGAAACTCCATACTATTTTCCACAGCAGCTGTTCCATTTTACATTCTCACCAACAGTGTACAAGGGTTCTGATTTCTCTGCATCCTGGCCAACACTTGCTATTTTCTGTTTTTTGGATAGCAGCCATCCTAAAGGGTATGAGTTGGCATCTCTGGAGTTTTGATTTGCATTTCCCTAATGATTAGTGTTAATGAACATCTTTTCATGTGCTTCTTGGCCATTTGTATACCTTCTTTGGAGAAATGTCTATTCAATTTCTGTGCCCATTTTTGAATTGGGTTATTATCTCATGGGGTTTTGGATGAATCACTTAAAGTAGTGTATTTCAAAATGTTTGTAAACCAGAGAGTGCCACACCAGTATAGGGGACTATCATCATTCCCATTCAACAGCTGAGGAAATTGAGGTTCAGAGAGGTTCATCTAAATTGCTCCAGGTTACGTGACTAGGAGGTAGCAGAGACCCAGGTCTCTGGACTCTCCTCCATTGTGCTCCCTAAAGTCACCCTCCCATCCTGTCAATTCCGTACCTTGTAGCTTCAAATTCCTCTTCTTTCTTGTGGATTCTTCAGTCAATGTCAGCTTTGACCTGAGCTAGTTCCCGCTGGATTCAAATCACCTTGCTCTCTTCAACCTGCCAGGAAGATAAATATCAGTCTTCCTGGCCGAGCAGGTATGCAGCCCCTGGCCAAGGGTGCAGCTCCCAAGGTGACAGCCATGTGGTTACCTCCAGGGAAGACTCAGCTTCCTTCAGGCCACCTGGAGGAGTTCTTCCCTCTTGATCTCTAATTTTTTCTTCAACTTCTGCAGCTCACGCACGCTGCATCCTCCCTCACCCCGCTGATCAATCAGTTCCTTCATCTCCTCTGAGAAAGGAATATTCTCATTAATAACGCTCATGAGGACCAGCTTCCCAGGGTCAGGGCACGTGGCGCAGATGTTCCTCTGTCGAGGTGAGAAGCAGGCACTCCTAACCTCATTGTATCAAAAAAGAAGCAATAGACTCCAAGTCACAGACTCGTGGAGCATTAGGCCTTGGACACTGGACAAAAGTGGGTTCTAGCTCCCTTTTTATAGCTGAGAGGCTGAGGCCCAGAGAACAGTGAGCAAGCACAGAGCGGCTTTGGGGCCAGCGCCCAGGACTCCCTGGGCCTGTCAGTCCTACGTGTGAGGCCTCCCTTTCTCAGAGAGCCCCCACCCAGTTCTCACAACTAACTGTACAAGAACACCATCCGGAGGATCAGAGCCTTTCTGATCTCCTTCCTCCATTGGGAGACCTCTCTGTTGCTTACCCAGAGGAACTCCCAGGGACCCACAGCTCCTCAGAGCAGGTCCAAATCTCAGCCCGCAACAAGAGGCGTCCGAGAAATGCAACTGTCTTGATTCATCCATTTTGACATCAAGCCTCCTTGAGTTCAGAGAAATCTCGTTGAATCCAGGGTCTTCCTACCTGGGATTCTAAGTTCCAGCGGGTTTTTGGAGAGCTTTAGGTGGCATCATCTAGGTCTCAGCTGTTGGTGTCTCTCTGTGCTGGCATCACTGACATGCCGGTGGCCCACATGGCCTCCCAACATCTGTCCCTGGAAATAGTGGCTGTTTCTAGAATGTTCTCTACTGCACTGCCCTGGACCACGAGGAACGCTGTGATGTTGCCTCATACTCTCTCAGCCCAGGCAGGCTGCTCAGCCATTCTCCTCAGTGGCTGGGGCTACTTTACAAGTTTGCTCCTAGCTGGGCTTTACCTGCCACGTGAGGTGCCTATTTCTCTGCTCTTCACCCCCAGGTTACCTGGGAGCTCCATCATCTGTACCAGGAGCTGGTGGGGGCGAGGAGGCAGGGCCCGGGCCATTGGCAGAGGCCTCAGGAGCACCTGATCACACCCCCTCCTGTTTTCCTTCCTCTCCTAGTCTGGGCAAGCTTTACCTGGTTCAGCTGCTCCTCCCTGGTCTTTGACTCATGTATTTACTTTGTGCTCAAGTCCTTCAGTACTTACACTTTTGAGATTAAGACAGCAGAGGCCTCACACCCCAAACACTTAGCTTGCAAGATTATCTCCTCCTAGCAGAGAGCTCCCCAGGGAGAGACCCGTAGGACCTTGGGCAGATTTGGGGACATTTGAGGACAATCTGCCTCTACCCTCCACTGCAGTGACCCTACATCAGCACCCTGGGACTCAGATACAACCCTAGGGAGAGAGCAGAGTTGGGTAACCTGGACTGAGGAAACACTGCATGGACTGAGATTTCCTTTCTGTCACTCAGCAGATCGGGCACCTGAAAACAGTTCTTTGAAATGAAAAAAGTGACATGTCTTTCACACTGTCTTGTTAGAAATGAGTGCCTGCCACAAAAACAAATATTGCAGTCAAATCCTTGCCTGGCAAAACAATCTTCAACAGATAGCCAACATTTTTCAAGCAATATCCAACAGAACGAAATTCCAGCCAGAGACTCCTGTATCTAAGAAATATATACACATATTATTTACATAGGATGGATGTAAGGGCTCAGTACATGAAATCTATTGAACCCTTATCTGTGGCAGCTACTCTACTGAGTGAGGGCTTTACACATTTTGTCGTATTTCATTACACAACAACCTTACAAGGAAGGCAGTGTTATTTCCCCATTTTACAGATGAGGAAACTGAGGCACAGAAAGGCTAAGTAACTCACCGGCCTGAAGGTATATTGCCGAGTGCCCAAGTGCTTTGACAAAGCTCTTGCCAGCCAATCGACAAACATTCATTATGCATCTACCATGCGCTGGGTGCTCAAACCCATGATGTGTGCAGGAGGAAGGGGGCCTTGGCTGTGTCTTCGTCCCTGTGGGCCCACCTGCCCGCCCTCAGACTCACCCTGCGGGGTCTTGTTCTCCTTGTTCACCGACTCGAGGTGCTGCAGGAACTCCTTGTAGGCGGTCCTGATCTTGAAGCTTTCTGTCATGTACACGCGGCACTCCTTCTGCGAACTGTCCGCCTCCACCTGCAGCTCCTCGCACTCCTGCTGCCACGCGGCCAGCACCTCGTCAAAGACCCGCTGCTTCTTGTCCAGGACAGCAGCTGCAGCAGGGGCCTAGGGAGAGGTGGGGGCGGTCCCCCAGGGTCTGACTTTCCTGCCTCTTTCCCCTCCTTGTGTCCCCCTCTCCAGTAACTCTGGGGACCACAGACTTCTTGGGAATTGGGATATAATTCAACATATGGCACAAGCACAGAACAGGGAATCTGGAAAGAGTTGTTCCCATTCTAAAACTTCTACTACTAGACGTGTGACCTTGGGCAGTCCACCTTGTCTTCCCAGGCTAGGATTTTCTCAGGTGTACAATGAGGATCTGGGCCACAACGGCCTTCCCAGATTTACGACGCGCACCTAACTGCCCGTAATGTATTTCTCTGTAATGTACTAATATGTTTTGTATGTTGTGGTCCAACTCAGAGATGGGTTTGCTATTATTCTCCTTGTGAATCAAAGCTGATTATTCCTAGACAATATTTTTCACAGACCTTGCATCTTTTGCATAACTCCCTGGAATTTGCTGCTGTGAAATATTAGATTTTGTAAATTTCTACTTAATTTCTTAATTTGGGGGGAGCAAAAACTTTTTGGGTCTTATCTCACATGGATAAGACCTTCTGCCTACGTGCCCCTCACAGCTGGCATGAAGCCATGGTCCCTTCTTGACCGAGATCAGGTTGGTGTGTGCCAGTGGAAGTCTTATTTAATGTGGCTAGAGACTGGCAAATCGGTCTGAACCAGGGGTGCAAACAGGAATATTTAGCCACACAAAGTGTGTGGGACATGGTTTGTGTGAGAGAAAGGAAACAGGGATGATACATTGCATGCTTCCTGGGACTAAGTCTTTTCCTTGTCAAGGACCTATTTCAACAGTGGCTTGTTGAATGTTAAGATCTCAGAATTATGAGTATACAAACACACGTTCAAGCAGGGGCCAGTGTGTAGTGGGTCTGAATACAAACCCAGTGCCCTACCCACTTGGGTCACCTGTTTCTTCTTGCTAACCCCGGACATGTGATAATCTCATTCAGTTCCATGTGGGCCTTGGACCCCGCAAATAGGCAGCTTGTGAGCATCTGACCCTCTGACTTTCTCCAAGTCAATGGTGAGGTCCTCGACTTCTGCTTGGAGTCCCTGTTGATTTTTCTCAAGGGAGGTGGCCTGGGGCCTGGGCAGCTTCGGCTGTCTCTTCCACTTCCTGGAGCCTGGTGGCTATTTTCCTCCTGGGAATGGGGACAGGAGGGGCCATCAAGGAAGCATAGGAGCCTACGGAGGGGGCCCGGTGTGTGGCACTGAGCTCTGGTGTCACGATGGAAAAGATGCTGACAAAATGGAGAACACTTAGAGAAAAGCAACCACTGTCCATTCATTCATTCCATGAATGTTTATTGTTTCTACTCCACGCCAAGTATTGTTCTAGGTATCAGGGAAACGGCAGTGAATAAAACAGACTGGGATCCCAGCCCTCATGAAACTTCTGTTCTGGATGGTTGATTGACAATGCACAACATGTAGACCTAAGCACTGTGGAGAAATGAAGCAGGGAGGGACACATGAACAAAGGCCGAGAGAGGGGAGGGCAGGGACCCTGTGGGTGTCGGGGGAAGAGGTTCCCGAGGTGAGGGATTGAAATTTAGGCTTAGCCCCAGACTGGGAGGCTTGGGGTAGGACTAGGCAGCTCCCAGCAGCTCTCAATAAAAAACAGAAAGGGGCTGGAGGACAGGAGTGGAAGCTTCAGGAAGGCAGATATAGGCTGAGTGTATAAAGAGCTTTAGATAAAGGATTTGTCAGCTGGAAGGCACTGCACTTATTGCTATCATGTCACCACAAATTCCAGTGGATAGAAGGTGCCAGCAACAGGCTGGGGTCCCCTCCCTGCCTAGCACAGGGTGGGTCACACGCAGGGCTTCCCTGGATGCATGTGCCCACGGGCACCAAGCCAGCCTTTTCTTAGGCAAGATGGTGGCTCAGAGCCGCATTCACGTGTCCGCGCTTATTTCCTCAGCCCCAGCAAACAGAACATCCACATCTCTAATTTGTGAACGGGGAAGAAAGCTCAAAAGAGTTGAGGGCATATACCACAGAGCTGGGGGACTGTCAGAGTGGAGACCTTCACCACTGAGCATGGTCAGTGTCCTCCTGGCATTGCCAAGTGGCCCCACCCCAGACCCACCAGGCCTGTGGAGGCTTCCCGAGCACGTCAGAGGTGGAGAAGCTCTGTCTGGAGGAGGGCCCTCGCTCCTGACTTCTGTGCAAGGAGCCCAAGCACTTTAAGGCAGAGGGTGTAGGTAAGAGAGGCCTTGAAGATGGAACCTGAAGGCTGGCAGTGCTTGTACTGATATTCTGCTGAGGGCACAAAGTGGGCTCTCCTGTCCAGACATTTGTCCCCCCTTTAAGTGGAGCCTCTGAACTTCCTTCTCCTGGATGTGGCCTTGGCCTCAGCAGTGGCTGACAGTGGTGAGACCCCCAGTGCCCACCCACTCGCTCAGCCTTCGCAGCTCTCCTGGCACAGAGTGATGCTCACTTGGTCTCCTCCAACTCCTCAGTCCTCTGGATGGCCTCAGTCTCATACTTGGTCCTCCAGGTGGTCACCTCAGCATTGAGTTTGGATACAAGGCACTGCAGCTCTGACTTGCTCCTTGCTCTTCCTCCAGCTGCTCCTTCAGCAGGTCCAGGTTGTGCTTGGTGTTGGTGAGACTCCCCATAGCCGCGCTGCGAGACTGTGGGGATGAGATGAACCTGTCAGGGGTCCACGGGTCTCTCTATGGCCCCAGGGGCCATCACTTAGATGTACGTAATGTTGGACCAACAGCACAGCAAGTAAAGGGAGGAAAGACACAACCCAAACCATCAGGGTTTATTTTCCTTGTTTTCTTCCAGTTATTGTCCACAAGGATATATAATTTTGTTAATTTCATCATCATACAGACTATTGTAGTTTTGTAGTTAACGTTTTTACTTCCTGTTGAACCAAATATTTTTTATGTTCCTTCTACATCTTCATCTGTACATTGACTTTCTTCAAGGAGGCAGCGCTGTGACCCCAATCCAACCCCACCCCCAAACGAACCTTGGCCTCTTCATCCCAGCTGCCCCTTGTAATCGTCCACCTGTGATGTCAGCCATGCCTTTATCTGTAGGATTTGGTTGAGCCGGCACTGGGATTCCTGGTATTCCCAGCTCACTTCACTATTTTCAGCTGGGAGAGAAAGGAACAGGAGAAATATTGGATGAAGAGCTGCCCCTGGGCGACACTCCCAAAGTACCCAATAAATATGGCGGCTTGGCTGACTGAGCTGGCACAGGGAGCACGTGAACCACCACACCAGCCGCCCAAATTAAGTGAGCCCGGGACACTTTTTTTGCACCATAAAATCAGACATGGTTTGTCAGCCTTTATTAACCAAGAGCAAAGCCCAGCTCTAGAGTTTCCTTTTAGAAAACCCAACCTTGTTTATGGAAAACAATGATTTCATTATATATTCAATACTACAGAGCAAGAATTGATCACTTTCCAATCACTTACTCTTCTGAGATTAAAATACAAGTATAAAACGGTTTATAATAAGATTCTCCCCAATGATTTAAAATATAATTCCAATTGAAAGATGCTTCAAATATTATGTATAGAACTCAGGACCCAAAAGAGACCTTAAAACATGTTGATCTTTGAGGTAGCACAATAATGCTGAATTAGATTTCTTTTATGACAGTGAGCTTAAGAAAACAATGAGGAATCTACCTTTTGCTCAAGCTGGGCTAAATGGTTTTCTGCAAATCCCCCATGAGGCAAGTGATAATTTTCTCCTTTTTTTTTTTTAAGTATAAGGATAGGTCTGCAGTGTATAAAAGGAAACCCATGGAAAGGCTGCTTCCCATAAAATAGACATTAGAATCATTGAGGCAGTCAGCAGTCAAGACGGGAAGAACAAGGGGTAACTGAAGGGCCCACGGTCGCCAACCTTCAGGTGACTTGTGTGGGGTAAGGGGCTTCAGATAAAGAGGTCCCCGACTCCCGGCAGGAGATACAGCAAAGGGGTATGAAGAAAACAGTGCGGCAGAGAATGTTTACTTTGTAAACTGTATTTGTCATGGTCCCAGAACCTACACTCCTGTCATTCGTGGACTGATTCCTGGGGCCAGAGGCCAGGAAGAGGTGCGTGACCCTCTTCCGGGTTTCCGGTTCTGCTCTGTAAGGCGTTCATTCTGTGACCATGGGCAAGTCACCTCATCTCACTGAGCTTCACTTTTCTCATCCATCAAATGGGGATATTGATCTTAAAAAGTATTCAGGATGGGGGAAATAAGGTCAAAGGATGCTTGCAGGTCGTCTGGTGTCACACTGCAGCACTGTCTCCCTGGCCCGGCCTGGGAGTGTCTACCTCTCTCAGGGAACGTGCCGACTCACTGTCAGAGCCCAGCCTCTGCAGAGTTAGGTGTTAACCTGTATATCGATAAGTCGCAGATTAGTTTTGTCCTAGAGATGTGAAAGAGTTCTTCTGAAAAAAGACCAAACCAAACCCAGAGGCTGCGGTATTGTTCTCACAGGAGGACTTCAACCAGTTTTGCATCTAACTCAGCAAATTTATTTTGGCGTTCCTTTCCCCACGGACAATGTCAATCTCAGCCCCTCCAATGCTTCTCGAAGGCAGCGTTACCATTTTTCTGGTTCCCTCTTTAGTGATACATGTTGGCTTTATGTTGGTATGTGGGTCGGTCCTGATGGCGTTCTTTTCTGCCTGGTTTCGCTCCAGTTCAGCCACCTTGGCGTTGGCTTCTGCTAAGCTATCTTCCAGATTTCGGACCCGGGCCTCAGCGTTTATCTGCTCGGGAAGAATGAGCCCGGTGGGGGAAAAGAGGAAGCCCAAGCCAGGCCTTCTCTGTTTCCCTCCTGGGTTCCAGCAGTTCAGCCTTTCAGGCTACCTGGCTAGTCCTTCTAGAATGTTCTGGTGTTGGAAACCCCCAATGCCTCACCGTTTTATATCAATATAAACCCAGAGCCTTTGGGATGGCGCACAGCCCCCTCACTCTCTGGCCCATCTCCCTTCTGTAGCCACTCCAGACCTTTGCAAACCCCACTCGATCAGAAAATGCAGTAGGGGAGCAGGCCCAGTGGCGCAGTGGTTAAGTGCACACGTTCCGCTTCCACAGCCCGGGGTTCGCCGGTTCAGATCCCGGGTGTGGACATGGCACCGCTTGGCAAGCCACGCTGTGGTAGGCATCCCACATGTAAAGTAGAGGAAGATGGGTACGGATGTTAGCTCAGGGCCAGTCTTCCTCAGCAAAAAGAGAGGAGGATTGACAGCAGTTAGCTCAGGGCTAATCTTCCTCAAAAAAAGAAAGAAAGGAAGAAAATGCAGTGGGCCAATTTAAGGAAAAACACTAGCATTAGTGCAGGGGTCTGCAGATGAAATGAGAACTATGAAGATGCCTCATGAGTGTCTGAAGTTTGGAGACACTAGTTGGCTGGGACAGGGACCTCCAAAGCATCACCCTAGCTTTGGGGTCCTCCCCTCCCCGTGTGTCACAAGATGGTTTTTCACGTGGCAGGTGCTCAATAAGTGCATGTTGAATGGTTTACTTAATTTTCTTTCTTGCCATATACCATCTTTTCGTGGTGGCAATGAATGCATTTATCTTGTCACTCCTACTGGTCTCCAACTGCTAGAGGATATAGTCATAGTAATGTAATAATGATCTTAATAGCTCCTATTTGTTGATTTTCTTATGTGCCACGGACTGTTGTAGCCCTCACAACAGTGCTATGAGGTAGGGATCATTATGATGCTCATTTTACAAATGATGAAGCGGAGGCACAATTAGGTTATGTCACTTGGCCAAGGTTATACACCCAGCGGGTGGAGTCTGTGATGGATTCATCTTGGCTCGCTTCACAACGTCTAGAACATGCGTTGGGCCTGCTGGGGGCTCAGGGAATATTTCCGAAGGAGCCAGATACTGGAGCACCTCCGTGTGTCTCTGGGGGAGCCTCCCTCACCTTGGACTTCTGCATGGTCTGCATGCCGGCGTTGAGGTCGTCCGTCTTCGCCTTCACGGCCTGCTTGTCCTTTTCCAGCTTGGACTCGACCCTCTGCAGGTGCTCCATGTGCTCCGTCAGCTTGGCCATGGAGCCCGCGTGCTTCTTACGCAGCGTGGAAGCCATGGTCTCTCTCTACAGGGCCACCTCCTCCAGCTCCCGCTGCAGCTTCAACAGCTCGGCCTCCTGCTTGCGGTTCTGCTCAGTCTGGGGTGGAGGAGAAGCAGGGATTTGCAGAACTGGCCAGACAACAAGGGACAGCCCCTATGCCCCAGAGCCCACTGAGAGGATCCAGCCTAGCCGATCCTGAACCTGCCCGCCCTGCCTCGCCCGTCTCTTCCTGCAGAAACCACCATAAGGGCTCCTGCCTCAATTCCCTCTCCCTCTGCCTCCTGACTGACCTGATGCTTCCGCACGTGGCCCTGCATGGTGTGGTGTTCCCATTTCTCTTGGGAGCTGTGACAATCTTTTCAATGGCAATCATCTCCTAGTCCGTTGGCCTTACTGTACCTCAAATTTTCTCTTAATACACTATATTTTAGAACATCTGCCCTCTTTGTCTAGTCCAAATCCTGCTTCCATTTACACCACTGAACCGAGGAGCTCTGGAAGAAAGTGGACTGAACCAGCCCTTCTCATGCCCCACTCTTTATTACTAACTGGTTTCTCCGCCAGGTAGCCCCAGGTATTCAGCAAGAACTAACTGGTCTTTATCCCATTACTCATTATCCAGCATTTTTTTCTTCCTGCAGGCAGGCAGGAGTTGGGGTTCCCAGCCCCCCGAGGTTGGTACCTGAGCAGACGTGGCTCCCCTAGCCTCTTCCAGCCTGTCACTGAGGTCCTCGAGGTCCCAGGACAGGTCACTGCGTTGTTTCTCCACCCGTGGTGATACTGAATGAGACTGAAGCCACCCACAAACCCCTCTTTCTCTAGTAAAGACAGTGATGGCCACAGTGCGTCTGTGAGGCCGGGGGCCTGTGCTTGGGGAGCAATGCGCTCTCCCTGCCACCCCACATGCTCAGTGAAGGATGCTGTCTGTCCTTCTCTCTCACTGGGTGGGTGTTTGTGCCCATCCTATCCCCAGCCCAGTTTGGCTGAATCTGGAGTTTAGGTGTGTTATGGTTCATCTCGCACCAGCTTTCTGGCCTTATCTCCTGTGGGATCCCTGCCCTCAAGCCTCTCTCCACTCTTTGCTGTTCCTTTGACACAGTCATCTGTGCAGATAGGTGCTATCTCATTCCCTTTGCCTACAAATTCCTCCCCGCATCAGGCTGTCGAATTTAGTCTTCAAGTCCCCGTGTTAATGTTGCTTCCTCCACGTGCCCCAGGCAGAACTCGCCTCCTCTCCTCGGGCTCGCACCACACATAGCATCTTTGCATCTCACAGATTAATTAATGTGCACCTACAGCACAGTGCCTGGCACACAGTAGGTGCTCAAGAAGCGACAAGGCCTTTGTTGGCCTCCTCTCGATTGGTTTCTCGAATGAGAACTGCTGCTTATGGTCGGACTGTGGCTTTCATTGGGTGAAATTTCACTTGGAATTCAACGGTGCACGAGGTGAACACGGGTCAGTCTCCAAGGACTGTGCGGCAGCCGTGCTCCTCAGGAAACCTTAACAGCCCATCAGCTGATGTGAGCGCAGGGCTCAGGGATGCGCGTTTCACAAGGAAAGATCAGTCTTCTGGGTCCTGGACATACATGGCGTTCCTTTAGTTTCCACTGCGGGGTGGAATTCAGAGAATGCTCATCCTCCCATTTACAGTTGACAGAATCGATTCCCTTATCCCTTGTGCAGGAGAATTTCGATCACATGAGGAAAAGCTCTGAGGGGAGAACAGCAAGCTGGCAAGGGAGCGGAGCCTGCACTGCCTGAGGAGGCCTTGAACCTGGTGAAACCCACACGTCCCCCGACCCCTGGCCTTCTGGGGTGACAGCCCAGGAGGTCTCACCCTATGGGGGAGTCAGACCCTGGAATCTGCTGTGCAGGCTTTTCATTCATTCATTCATTCACACATTTATTACACATGATAATCACACACCGAGATAATACATGATACGTGATAATCACATTACCGAGAGCCTACTCTATGCCGGACATTGGGGCCCTGGGGACACATCAGTGACCTAACTGGGTAGAAATCACTGTTCTGGTGCAGCTCACATTCTAGGGTCTCCAGAATCCCATTGATGCTTCGCCTTTTTAGGGGAAGTTTTCCTCTAAAAACTTGCCACAAAAGGCTGTCTCCTGATGTGTGAGCTCCAGGTGTCGAGGAGCCACGTGTGGGAACGAAGATGCCAGAGACCGAGTGGATGAGGACGGGCAGGGTCACCGCCCCTTCCGAAGGTGCCACAGAAGAAGTGTGCCCAGATGTGGATTTCGCTTCCTATGCCCCTAGAGCCCTCTGTGGTGCTTTGAAGCTGCCGTAGCAAAATATACTTCAAAGATGCACTGTCCCAATTCTACCCCCTAAAAGCTTTCCTTATCTGACTCCTCCTTATTGCCATCCCCTCGGCCCCTTACCAGTTCAGGTTTTCACCCAGACCATTGCAGTAGCCTTCCAATCATCTTCTTGCTTCCAGTTTTTCTCCACCCCACCTGTTCTCCACGTCATTGCCAGAGTGCTGTTGATAAAATAGCCCCCTCAACTCCCTGTGATCTTTGAAAGCCCGGTTTATAGGTTTCTATGAAGACTCCTTGCCCTCTGGGGCCAATGCATTGCGTAGTACCAGTCTTCTCTGCAGCACCCAGCAGGCACCGTGTGAGGCTGGGAGCTCCCTGTGGACAGAACAGCACCTACTCCTCCCCCCCCATATTCCTCTATGCTGGGCACAGTGCCTGGAGCATAGCAGGTGCTGGGGACATGCATCATTAATACAAATGAAGGCCCCAGCACAGCACCTGGCACCATCCAGGAAGCGCTAGGTACTGCTAATATTGTTACAGACGAAATGATGACTGCACGGGCTTTTCGCCACCTCCTCGAGATCCAGCTTGCACTGCTCCATCTCATTGAGATTGTCAATGGTCATCTTCAAGTCACTCTCAGCTTTCCGGAGAGCCTTTTCCACCTCCACCTGGATTTTCCTTTCTTGCTCCCAGTTATCCTCCAACTGCAGAGACAAGAAAAGCAAGAGAAAGTAGAGGAGGGGGGAGTCTGAAGCCAGGATGCAATAAGGAACCAGACCGGGCCTTACTTCCCAGGGGGTGTGTCACTCCAACTCCCAGAACATGATCTGACGCCCCTGTGCCCCGGATGGACCCGGCCCTCGGGTTGCAGAATCGGCCCCAGCAATGGGGCGTTACCTTGTGGATCTGGGTGCTAAGCTTGCTGTTGCTCTTGGACAGCTGGCTCACCTTGTCCTCCTCAGCTTGCAGGTCGTCAAGGGTTTTCTGGAAGGAAAGATACACACGTGTCCCGTGAGGTACACAGGACCCAGTTCTGTGCCGTCACCTCTGAGCTGAGCTGAGTTAGCTGTAGTCATAAGCTGCTGAGCGCCTGCTCCTGGGCGCTGGGTGAGGCTGGGGCAGACCCGAGCACCCGTCAGGAGGTCCTTCAGGGCTCTGCTTCTTCATGGGGCACATAGGAAATCTGTGGGAGTCTTCTGCTTGTCACAGTGATTGGGGACCCCACTGGCACTTAGTGGGTGGTTCCAGGGATTCAGGACATCCCGCCTTGCTGGGGACAATCCGGCGCTATGAAGAGTTAATTCTGCAGTCCACACGCTTGACGTCCCTCCCATGCTTTTGTGTAAGTAAAACAACTATATATACTCCTCTGAGCCTAGAACCCAGCACCACTTTACATATAACTCAACTTTTTTTTTTCACTTAGTGTACACTACATTTTTAAAGAATGATCTCGGGGCTGGCCTGGTGGTGCAGCGGTTAAGTGCACACGTTCTGCTTCTCGGTGGCCCAGGGTTCACCGGTTTGGATCCCGGGTGCAGACATGGCACCGCTTGGCAAGCCATGCTGTGGAGGCATCCCACATATAAAGTAGAGGAAGATGGGCATGGATGTTAGCTCAGGGCCAGTCTTCTTCAGCAAAAAGAGGAGGATTGGCAGTAGTTAGCTCAGGGCTAGTCTTCCTCAAAAAAAAAAAAAAAAAAAAAGAATGATCTACTGTGAAAACTGAGAGATTTATTTGTTGTTATTCAGAATTTCCCTGAGAGTTATTCACCATTTTTAAAATCGGATCACTGACAGCAGCCGCTCTTTGCTATCTGAGCCATCTACACCCGCTCCTGTGCCCATCTGCAGCCCTTATAGATGGGCTCAGGTGGAGAACCCCCTGCTTACGGTGTCTTCTAGTCGATCTGCCTGAGTATTTACACACTGACAGCCCCATTATTTATTACAAATTACTTTGCATTCATTTCTTCTTCATATCAAAGGGCACTCATTGATTTTTTGTGAAGTTATGTATTAGTTATATTATTTATAATTTTTATTTCAGGATATTCCAAAATACAGTCCGGCCTCATTATTTGAAGATGGCCTATTTTCCAGTTCACTTACTTGCTAAAATTTGTTCCTAATCCCCAAACCAATACTCGTGGTGCTTTCACGGTCATTCGCGGACACACGCAAAGTGCTGAAAAATTTGAATTGCCTGAGGTACACGTCCCCTCAAGGTGATGCCCTGCCTTCTTGTTTCAGCTCATGCCAGAAACAAGCATCCTTTTGGCAGTCTTTTTAGCACCACGTTTTCCACATTTTTGTGCTTTTTTTGGCGATTTCGCTGTTTAAAATGGCCCCGAGCACAGTGCATGGTGCTGTCTAGTGTCCCTGCATGCGAGGCTGTGATGTGCCTCACAGAGAAAGTGTGTGTATTAGAGGAGCTTTGTTCGGGCATGAGATGGAGTGCTGTTGACCATGAGTTCGATGTTTAGGAATCAACAACATGTACTAAATAAGGTGTCTTTAAACAGAAACACACACAAACCAAAATCACGTATTGATAGTAATTGTACGCATGATGTATCGACTGGCTGATGAAAATGTGACCAGAGGCTCGCAGACACCTAACCCTATATTTCCCCTGGGAGCGGAGGTCCAGTATTTTCTAATTCAGTGCTCTTGGTGACTTTATAGAACAATGAGACGATGAGACAATGAGAACTGACTGTCTTTGTTATAAAAGGGGGCTCTGGGTTTGATGGTTGAGAATCACAGTCAAGGGGAGTCAAGGGGAGACGTTTCCAGAGATGCTCAGGGGACATGTTGTAGACTCATGATGTCAGCAAAGGGGTTGGGGGTCCACTGTCCGGGTCTGGGCTTCAGCTCCCTCTTTGCCCTCGTGTCTCCAGAGCTGGGAGGTGCTCCGCACCCTGGTCAGCACTGGCGGCCAGTCAGAGCCGGCTCAGCACTCAGGAGCCTGAGCCCGTAACAGCAGCCATCAGAAAGTAGCATGGGTATCCCGTAACCTCAAGAGCTCGTGTCTGTTATTGATGCGTCAGGATTCACCGGTGCTTCCGAGCTCACAGGGCACTTGCCTACACCCCACTCATCCTTATGACCCTGAGACCATCCCGACTCATGCCTGCTGTCCCCCTTTCACTCTCAAAACCGTCCTAATTTGGGTGGTAAGTTATATGGTCGCCCCACTCACAACAAACCTGGAGGGAAGGCAGTGAGACGTGACCACAGCCACTTCACTGATGAGGGAATTGAGATTTGAGAGACTCTGTGACTTCCCTAAGGGCCCCCAGCTGAGGCGCAGCAAAGCCAGGATCTGAGCCCGGGTCTGCAGTCTCCCAGCTCCGCCTGCTCCACCAAGGGGAGAAGGGTGGCGCCCACCTGGTGCGGCTCCTCCAGAACCCTCTTCTCCTTCTGGGGCTTGGCGACAGAGTCTTTGCGGGCTGAGAGGTCCCCAGACATGTGCAGACCCTGTGATCCAGGGCCTGGAAACCAGGGCTGAAGAGAGACGGGCCCTTAAAGCTGGGAGGAGAGGAGGCGGAGGCACTTGCTCCAAGAAAGGGTCCTCAGCTCGGCTGTACCTAGAGTTACCTGGGAGCTTGGGAAATGCCGATGCCCAGGGCACCCCCCAACCAACCAAGTCAGAATCTTGGGGTGAGGGGGCCAGCGAGAACCACCAGTTCAGGCCTTTGCTGCTCAAAGCCTGGTCTCAGATGTCAGCAGCGGCATCGTCTGGGAGCACGTTAGATACACAAGCCCTTGGGCCCCCCAGACCTGCCCCCGCCAAGAACTGCATTTTATCGACATCCTGGTGGTTTATATGCACATCAGAGCTGGAGGCATGGGTTCAGGCAGTGTCTATGTGTCCTGCTTGTGGACCCTACCCACCTGCGAGGGCAGGAAGCGGGCCTTGGAGACCAAGGGATAGCCAGCCGGTATCAGGAGCCAGGGGCGCCCCCTGGAGGGGCAGCAACTGCTTGTTTGGGCCAAAATCCAACAGCTAAACGTGGCCTCAACATACTGATAGGGTTGTCTCTTCTGGGAGGGAAGAAGGGTGGACATGGTGCTGATGAACATTCTGTGAGGGGCCCCAAGGACAATGGGGCTGAGGGGGCAGCAGGCTGGCCCAGATGCCTGGGAATCCCAGGCATGAGGAGGCCTGAGCCTAGAGGTCACCTTGCTGGGAACAGCTTTCAGTTCCCTTAGTCAGCTGTTCTGTCCAGCAGAACTTTCTGTAATGATGGACATGTTCTTGGTCTGCTCTGTCCAACATGGCAGCCCCCACCACGTGTGGTTAATGAGCACTCAAAATGTGGCCGGGTTGACTGAGGAATCACACTTTAGATTCTATTGAATTAACATAGCCCCACGTGGCCAGTGGCTAGAGCACAGGGCAGCACTGTGATGGGGGCTCCAGGTGCGGCCCCTGCAGGTGAGTGACTGGGGGTTCCCTGAGAGGAGCGTGGCAGGCCCAGGGGCCTCCTCACCTGTTTCTCCTTCTCCGTCTTGGCCAGTGTGGTCTCCAGGCCCTCCAGGTCCCACTTCAGGTAGCTCAGCTCCCCCTCCAGCTTGCGCTTGGTGGCGCTCAGAGAGGCTGACGTGCCCTCCCCTTCCTCCAGGCACTCCCGCATGTCTGAGATCTAGCTCTCCAGCTCCGTTGTGGTCTTTATCCTCTGGGTCAGGCGCTCCTCTGCATCTATCAGGTTCTCTTGCTCCTGGTGGAAGAAAGAGCCCCAGTCAAAGGCAGGGGCCCAGGCCCCTGCAGGGGACCAAGATGACGGGCAAGCCTCGGGCTGATGGGCCCCAAAGAGTTGTGTCCTGCAGGGCACACAGAGGGCTGGGCTAGCTCCGAGCTCCTTTGTGATGTGTGTGACAAAGCATAAGAGTACGGTCCCCGGGCCAATAGCAACAGCAGCATCTCTTGCGAGCTGGTTAGGATGCAAAGTCTCAGGCCGCGCTGGAGAGCTGCTGCGTCCGAATCTGCATTTTAGTGAGACCCCAGTGATCACATGCACTCAGTTTTTAGTAGTGGTGGTGTAGAAGTTGAGGGCGCTCAGGCAGGCACCACTGTTAGTTCAGGCTCTGCCATCTCATCCGCTGTCCCTGGGTGTGCCCATTCTTCCATCTGTCAACGGGGAGTAGGATGTCTGCCCAAATAACTCCCAGCATTGATTTAACACTTTGTGTCCATAAACCATTCGTTCCATGGCTCCTCCTTATACAACCCCGAGAAGCAGGCCAGGCAGGTGTTCCTGTAAGCTCCAGTTTAGAGATGAGGTTACTGATATTCAGAGGGAGGTGGAGTTGCTGAAAGTCACAGAGGCCGTAAGTGGCAGAGGGACAACCTGGGTGCCACTGGGGTCTCCCTATGATGAGGTCAGAGGTGGAAGACAGCAACTGGCCACAGAGTCAGAAGACTGGGCCAGCTGTCTGACTTTCGGTATGTGGCACAGCTTTACTGAAATTCAGTTCTTTGTCTGCAAAATAAGGGAAATAATCATGTGAGGTGTAAAGGGCTGGAGCACCTGAAGGTGCTCGCTCTATAAATGGAAGAGTCTTTTTTTTTTTTTTAGTTTATTATTTTTTTGGTGAGGAAGATTGGCCCTGGCTAACAACTATTGCCAATCTTCCTCTTTTTGCTTGAGGAAGACTGTCACTGAGCTAACATCTGTGCCAGTCTTCCTCTGTTTTGTCTGTGAGACATCACCACAGCATGGCTTGATGAGTGGTGTGTAGGCCCACACCCGGGATCCGAACCTGCAAACCCCAGACCACCGAGCGGAGCATGCGAACTTACCCAGTAAGCCACTGGGCTAGCCCCGGAAGATTTGTTTATTACTGTGGTCTCGCTTGGCCTCAGTCTCCCCAAACATAAAATAAAGATCTCAGCTTGAGCAACTTCTCAGGGGAATCTAGAGGATGCAGAGAAATGATGTTAGAGACAGCCTGGGGAAAACGGGCAGACAGAGCATGTGCTGACACTCTCACCACCACAGGGACACAGCTGTGGCAGAGCAGGAAGGACCGAAGACAGACTCGGACCCCTCCCAGCCATGGGTTTTCTACTACTGGGCTCCGGACTTTGATCAAGTCTCTAAATGTTGGTCAAACTGAGTTTTCTACCCTGGAGGACACAAGTAAAACTCGGGCGCCTTCAGGGGTGGTTGTGAGGGTCATATCAGAGAAGGACCCTGTGTATTCCAGAAGGGTCACAGCAGGGAACAGAGCCGTCATACTGGAATGCAGTGGCGTGGGGAGGCATTGAGTCAGGCTCCCCAAGGAAACGAGGTCTTTTGTTCCCCCCACTGTGTTTGCACTTGACTGGGAAGGAAAAGGAGGTAAAGAAAAGAGGACATGTTCCCAAGGTCACGCAGCAGAGCCAGGCTCACTCTGGGCGCGCTCCTCCCACCACATCTCGTGGCCGCCATGTCTGAGCCATGCCCGCAGGCCCAGCATGTATCTGTGTGTGCCCAGCCTGCTGCTGTGGGCAAATGAGAATTCAATAGGGACTTTTTGGTAGTTGGGTCAAGGGTGACATTGCAATGGAGGAAAGAGAAAGCTGGGAATTCCCTATGGTCTGGAGGGACATGACTTCCCAGAAGACTCACCTTTTCTTCCTCCCTGGATCTGACTCATAATGACCCTGGGGGTCTGAGCAGTTGTCAGAGCGCCCAGCTCTCACCCCTCTCTCTAGAGCCCCACATGCGGCCTGCAGCTGGGTAGTGAGGTCGTTCTCCTCCTAGCTGAGTGAGGCTGTCTTCTCTTCCAGTTCCTTGACCTTGCTCATCAGCTCCTAAGTGTTGGCTATGGCATTCCTCAACTCCTCCTCCTTGGTCTTCATCTCCTCCTCTTGCTGATCCACGTTCAGGAGTGGCTTGATCTGGGCAGCAAGCAACACTATAGAGTTAGGGAGAGGGGCTTTGCCAGGGGACTAGGTGGTGGGCTGTGGGGGCTCTGCAGCCGACTGGACCTCACACCCGCATTGGGGTGGAAAGCATCTCTTGATGCAACTGTGAGGTGGAGCCCCTCTCCACAGATGCCATGAAGCATCCCTAGGCTCCACAGAGAAGGTCCTTGCTTAGGACCAACCCTCAGGATGCTCTTTGATCCTGAGAGACAGAGTTAGGTGTTCCTCAGCATCCAGGTGCACCCAGCACTTATGTCTGTTCTGTAAGTTGTCTGTGCTCCAAGAGCCCTGGTTAAATTCGCACCTCTGGTTTCCCTTCTCTTTCCCCCTTACTGAGTCTTCCCTCTCTCTGTCTTTCTCTTTCTTTGTCTGTCTTTCTCTCTCAATCTGTGTCTCTCTGTCTCTCTCTTCCTCTCTCTCTCTGTCTCTTTCACTCTCTGTGTGTCTCTGTCTGTCTGTCTGTCTGTCTTCGTCTCAGTCCCTCTGTTTCTCTCCAACTCCTTTATCTTCTCCCCAGCTTGAAGTCCCAACTCTCTACGTGGCCATCCAGGCCTTCTATGACATAGCCCCGCTCACTCCTGTTCCAGCTCAGCTGGCACATCCTGCCTCTGACCTCTGCCCCTGCTCTTGCCATCTTGGTCGGCTGGGTCTGCTCCACGCTTCAGCTGGGAGCGGTCGCTCTTCCGCACCCTCAGCGTCTACCTGGACCTCTCTGTGCATTTGGCACTTCTTACCCTGCAAGAGTGCCTGGTCCATCAGGTCCCATCACCCATGTTCCTCTGCCCTGCTGGACCCAGATGCCCTCGAACATCTCCCTCCTGCCGTCTGTGTCCCTAAAGCACCACACAGAGCGGGCGGGACAGGCCCTTGGGGCTATTTCCTGAGCTGATGCATACATTTCTCAGAAGGGCAAATGCCATGGAAATGGGTTTGGGAGAAGGCATCCCCTCTCTTTGAAGGTGACAGGTAAACCTGGTTTGTCGCCAGCCTGGTCTGTGGGGATCTGGGCAAAGTTCACGTAGAAGGGTTCAAGGAAGCACCACAACTCGCAGCTACACAACACTTCAGTGAAAGCCTCCTAGAAAGCATTGTTTTTCCTGTTGACTCATCCTATCTGGCTTAGCTAAATAGGATTAGAGCTTAGTTCACAGAGTAAGGGTAAAAGATCTTTATTTTATTTTATTCTTTTACTCATTGGATCAGGACCTTGCTCTGCCATGTTTAATTGGTGACATTTTACTGACAGTAAAGAGCAGGGAATTTCTGAGGCTCTGTCTCCTTGTCATCTGAGACCACTGTGTCTTAAAGACTGCCGAGAAGGAATCTGAAAGACTCTTGGTCTGAGGCTTCCCAAAGAATAATGTGTACCCCAGGGGGTCAGGGGAGATGATTTAAGCATTGCACAGAAACGCTTTGATTTTCATTGTTACATACTTACTTTAAAAATAATAATTTAGTAAATAATTTTGAAAATTAATCATTTTTAAAAACGAAAAAGAACTGGTTAAATCCACAACTTTACAGATAACATTTGCTTAGGATGAGATTAAAGCAGGTAGGGATGCAGTTTCCTTTTAAAATGAAAATTTCAGGGGCCCCGCCCGGTGGCATAGTGGTTAGGTTTGCGTGCTCTGTTTCAGTGGCCTGGGGTTCACAGGTTAGGATCCCAGGTGTGGATCTACGCACCGCTCATCAAACCATGCTTTGGAGGCATCTCACATACAAAATAGAGGAAGATTGGCACAGATGTTAGCTCAGGGCCAATCTTTCTCAAGCATAAAAAACAGGAAGATTGACACAGATATTAGCGCAGGGCCAATCTTCCTCACAAAATAAACAAAATGAAAATTTCGAAATAAAAAAGTGAGTTGATATAAATAAAGGAGGTCAGTCATAGAACAGGTGGGGAAAGTGCCGGTGATGACTGAGCTTTGAGAAATGCTCATCTAGATCCCTCTGCAATCTCAGGCCCTCGAGGGGGCTGGCCTGTGTGTGGGTACCTTTGGAGATGCAGAACTTACTATCCCTCCCTTTAAATTTATGATCAATACTAATTCTTAGAAAGTTCTTTCTTATGGGGAGGGGAAAGAAGCTTCTGAGTGAGCTGTGGGGGGCTTAGGGCCACCTGAGATGACTTGGAGCCTGTCTCAACCCTTCGCATGGCTGTCCCAAACACCCTGCTCCTGGAGACAACACTCCTCCTGTCTCCTGAACACAGCAACCCTGCATCCTGGCCTCCTCTGGTGCCCAGTGCCATGTTGCCTCTTCATGGGGCCCCAGGTGGGACACCATAGACCCAGCATGGTTCGACTTGCACATAGTAGGATGGCTCATGGCCTCCTGTGTTGGTTGAGGGTGGCCTGGATGCTTGGGGTGCCTGCAGCCCCGCGCCTGGCTGACTCACTCTGCCCTCGCTGCTGTCTCAGAAGAACCTTGGATGTGAGAGGTCAGATCGCATGATTTCCTAAGGTCGCTCCAGCTCTGAAGCCGAGGACCTCACTGAAGGAGCTGGAGCTGCCTCAGCATTCCCAGGGGTAAGGCGCTGATAACCAAGCCCACTTTCTGGGAGGAGGGGGACTCTGTCCATCCTAAGTGGATCTTATTTTGAGAGATGAGATAAAAGGTGGGAAGACACACTGTCATTTTTCTCAGGGAGAAATTAGCTCGTATTTGGAAGGAGGCTAGACTCCTCCTTTGTCTCCAAGGCACCTTCATTTTCAGACTGTCCCTACAACATCCCGTGGCCTCGCACCCCCAAGAAGCACCTCCACCCAGGACCGAGGCCCCCAGCCCGCAGGCAACAGCAGTCCCGGCTGGCCTGGCCCCTCAGCCCTCACCTTGTTGTAGAGCTTCCACCGGCCCCAGAAACACAGCTGTGGGAACGTGCGAAGGTTCCGCTGGATGGTTTTCAGGCCAATTCTGCAAAAAAGAATTGCATGGGTTACATGGGTTAAAATGCAGATGTCAGTGCCTGGCCTCCCCGATGGAACTGGTTCTGCTCACACAACACAAGGCTGGGACAGACCACTCATTTCTTCCTGCACTCCCCACCGTCCGTCCCTCCCTGGAAATCAACCATTAGTCTCTGAATCTCATCGATCTTCAGAGACTCTGGAATCTACCCCTTCTTGTCCTTTACAGCTTTGTTCAAGTGTCGTTTACTGAGGACCTCCTGTGCCCCAATGCCCTGGGCTGGATTGGGCTGCCGTCCCACCCCTCAGCTCCTAACTGATGCCCCTGCCTTCAGCCAGGGGTCACGGAGGGCCTGCTGGTTACTGTTATTATGTATTCATTACCGTTATTGTTACTACTACTATGACCACAAGGAACCAGAGTCAACCACAGGTCAGCGGGGATAGCCCGAGCTACTCTCTAATTACTGTGTTAGGGAGGTGGCTGAAAAACATGGCTCCCAGGGTAGGTGTTTGGAATGAGGCTTCCTGGTTCTAATCCTGACTCTCTCTGCATAAACCCGGCCCAGTCCCTTAACCCCTCTGACCTCAGTTTCCCCATCCGTAAAGTGGGGGTGCTGGCCCTATGACCTCCCTCTCACAGTATCATCATATGGATCAAGTAAGGGAAAGGCTGTGAAAGTCACGTGCAGATGGTAAAGAGAAGGGTTTATATTGGCTGGCCCCTGTTATGAGTTGAATTGTGTCCTGCCCGCCCCCCCCCCCAAAAGATAGGCTGAAGTCCTAACCCCCAGTACCTGTGAATGTGATCTTATTTGGAAATAGGAGCTTTGCGGATGTACTTAGTTAGGTTAAGATGAAGTCATGCTGGGGTTGGGTGGGCCCCTAATCCAAGATGACTGGTGTCCTTATAAAAAGAAGGAAGATGACGTGAAGACACAGACATAGAGAGAAGGCCCTGTGACGACAGAGGCAGAGATTGGAGTGATGCAGCCACAAGCCAAGGAATGCCAGGGGCCACCAGGACCAGAAGAGGCAAGACTGCATCCTCCCCTAGAGCCTTCGGAGGGAGCATGGCTCTGCCAGCCCCTTCATTTTGGACTGCTGGCCTGCGGAACTGTGAGAAAATAAATTTCTGTTGTTTTAAGGCACCCAGTTTGTGGTACATTGTTACACAGGCCAGGAAGCTAACACAGGCCCCAAACAGGGGTCTTTGGGCCAGCAATGACATTGGCATCCTCACATCTTCCCACCACACTGTGTCGCTAATGGAGCTGACCACTGTACGTGTGTCAAGGTCCCTAGACGCTCCGTGTGGACGTGTGTGGCTTCAGCAGTCCCGCCTCCATGGTGTTTGTGAGTGCTAGCTTTGTTCCAGCATCTTCTTGAACTCGACCCTGATGAGGAAACCCTGGAGCCGACACTGCAACATTGTCATGATCTTGGCCAGACGCTCGTCCCACGTGTCCTCAAGCTTGGCCAGGATGCACGCTCGGAAGAACCCCTGGGGAAAGAGACGCTCCTCCGACAAAAGCCCAGCTGTCACCAATAGCAGCCACTTGGGGGGAGTTTTAAATCAAAGAAGCAGAGGTTCAGAAGGGTCCTTAAAAGTCAGGAGACCCAGTCTGGTGCTGGTATTTGAGGCCCCTTGAAAACAGCTGGCCCCGAACTGGACACCTCTGACAGCCGGGCCACTGCCAGTCTCAGCGTCTACCTCCCCTTGCCCAGGTGCAGCCTGGATTCTCCTATGGGTTCCAGTCCCGGCCTTGCTAAGACCCACTGTTACAAGGCAAGCTCCGGGGAGCTGGAGACTCCTGGTCTGTTCACTGGTGGATCCCTGGAGCCTAGAACCGTGCCTGGCACACAGGGGGCGCTCCATGAGCATTGCCGAGTGTCCAGACGTGTCAGATGCACACGCAGCCTGGGGCTCACACCTCAAGGCCTCAGTTCCTCATCTGTGATTCCTCCCTTAGAGGGTTGCTATAAGGATTAAATTAGATAATGAGTGGAAAAGATGGGATCGGTGTGTGTGTATATGTGGGGGGTGTTGGTTGACTTTCTAGAAAGGAGACAGAGTTTTACCAGTGCTGCACAATTTCAGGCATCCAGCTCTGGCGTGTGAGTGGGACTGTCCCCGGGAGAAATAAGGCCAGCTTTGCAAGGTGCGTTAGAAAGAGCCAGAAACACTCAACCTCAGGGAAGTATAAATTAGGGTCACAAGATACCATTTGCCCCTCCCCGCACCTGCAACATTTAAGACTTCTGATCAGACAAGTGTTGGCAAGGGTGTGGATCAAGGAGGGGGCGAATTGGTACAACGGTTTTGGACAATGGTTTGCGTTTCCTCGTCAAGTTGGCTGTTTGCACATCCTGCACCAGGAAACTGTCCTCCTCAGGGTATCTCAACCCTGGCTGCACATGGCCCCACCTGGCAGGATTCGAAAAGAAGCTGGTGCCTGGGCACAGGTGACATCAAGCAATTTCTGGGGCAGGCTTAAGGCATTGGTATTATTTTAAACCCCCCAGTGATTTGAATGTACAGCCAAGGTTGAGAACTTTGTTCTAGAGAAACTCCTACACAGGACCACCAGCAAGGATGTTCATAGTAGCATTGTTGGGAACCGCAAAGAAAACAAAGAAGCAATCCCAATGTGCAAGGACAGGAGAAAGGATAAGCCTGGCGTGGCCATCCGAGGCAATACGATATGGCGGTGACAATGAACGAATGTCACACAACAACCAACAAGGCTACATCTTAGAAACACGAGTAAGTGATAAAAACAAGTCACAGAAGAGTATGTTGAGTATGATATTTTCATGAAGCTCAAAGCCAGGCAAAACCTGAGGCCGTATGTATATGTGATCAAACTGTTTTAAAAAAGATGAGAGAATGGTTGACATTCAGGACAAGGGCTACTCCTGGGAGTGGGCAGAAAGGACAGGAAAAAGATGCAAAGATTAATTCTGGGTTCTTTTTTTTTTTTTCGAGGAACATTAGCCCTGAGCTAGTTGCCACTGCCAATCCTCCTCTTTTTGCTGAGGAAGACTGGCCCTAAACTAATATCCATGCCCACCTTCCTCCGTTTTATATGTGGGACGCCTACCACAGCATGGCTTGATGAGTGGTGCCATGTCTACGCCCAAGATCCGAACCGGCGAACCCCGGGCTGCAGAAGCACAACATGCACGCTTAACTTTTGCTGCGCCACTTGGCCGGCCCCTAATTCTGGGTTCTTAAGTGGGTTCATGAGAGCTCACTTTATTAGTGTATTTCCTAATGTAATATTTTTTTTATGCTTCTGGTAGGGACATGATAGAAAGTTCTGGAAGGAGAGAAGGAGCCAGGAGACCTGCATCTGGCTCAGCCTGCCTTCAATGTGCTCTGTGACTTTGGTCAAGTCACTCTCCTCTGGGGCCCTCAGTCTCCCTTCCTGTCCAGTGGGAGAGCAGGACCCTGAGCCCTCCCAGCTCTGAGCGTCTGCAATTCCCCATGTGGGGGCAGGGAGGAGAGACCCCAACTAATCCTTCAGGAGGATGCTATGGATACTGACGGGAAAAGGATGGAGAAAATCCTATTCCCTCCTCCCCCAAAATCCCAAGGAGCCAGCCATCACAGAGAGGAGACGTTGGGCTTGACGCTGTTAAATGTTTCTTGATATTTCAAAATTAACTGGCATTGACATTTGGTCTTCAAGGAGCTGTGAGGTGAGCATTTGGCTGGGGGTGGGGCCCACACGAGCCAACACCCGGGATAGGGACTCAGTTTACAGGCAGAATCATCCTGTTCTCTGTTCTGCCCCTGCCACCAGAGCCCGCCTGGTCCTCGGGGAGCAAAGCTGTCCCCTGCAGCCCTGGGCCTTGCTGGACCTGACGTGCCCAGAGAAACCCCTGAACAACAGCAAGATGCCGTCCGTTTGCCCAGGTGGCAGCTGTGTCAGATTCTGGCCCAGTCCGCCCCGTCTTCCCAGGCCTCGTGACCTGCGGTCGTGGGGCCTGGGGCCTGCTCTGTCCTGCCTAATTCTGTGAAATCGGGCACGTCACCTCCGCCCTCCCTCCAGGCTTTAGTAAGTCTGACAAAGATGGGGTGGGGGAAGGCGGGGCCAGCTGGCCTCCGAGGTTCTCTCCTGCTCAAGTATTCAGTGATTCTGTGACATATCCTGGAGTGTTCCTGTAAGTGAATTTAGCTACACGAAGCACATCTTAATTGTGAAAGAGGCCAAAAGCTAAACGTTCTGGCAGATTCTGGAGCAGTGTCACGATTCTGCTAACACCCACTGTTACAAAGCAAGCTCCAGGGAGCTAGGAACTCCTTCTGTTCTGTTCACTGGTGGATCCCTGGAGCCCAGGACCATGCCTGGCATGAAGGGGGCACTCCATGAGCATTTGCCAAGCTACCAGACAGGTTGTATGCCCACGTATGCTGGAGCTTCCTTGTGCATCGGGTCACACTAGGTCTGCAGAGAAGCTGCGCCACCCATGAGACCTGGAAAGGAAGTGACCTGCTCTGGGCTACAGAGAGGCAGCCTTTGAGCCTGATGCTCCTGCAAAGCCGGCACTCCTCCTGCGTCACCCGGGCTGTCATGTTGGGGTGCAGTCTGGCTGGTGAGCTGTAGATGGACACCTTCACTCAGCCTGGCTGGCCCTTACGATCCCGACAGGACTCTGTAGGGCCAGGAAGTGGGACAGACACAGGGCGGCCCAGGCCCTGTGAGTCAGGATCAGGTGGCCGCTCCGTCTGAGTCAACGGCGACTCACCTGCCAGCTCAGGGCTGGGGCTCTCAGTGTGGGTGGGCTGGGAATACGGTGCTTCACTCTCAGACCCTGCACACACACACATGCTGCCAGGCCCTGGTCAAATCCAGGATCTTGATCCTGATTGGCTCCTTTTATTCTTAGAAATCTGGGGCTCACACCATCCTAAGAAATAACCTGCCGTTGATTGCGACTGCTCAGTCTGAGCTGGGTTCTCACACACATTCCTACTATGCACACTGGAATCCCATGAGATGGACCTTATCAACCCTGGTTTTCCAGAGGAGGAAACTGAGGCTCTTAGCAGCTGAGGGACTTGCCCAAGGCAGACAACTGGTCAAAGGCCGAGCCAGAAGTCACCCCTGAAGCCCACCTTGTTGGGACAAGGCTGAGTGGTGTAGTGAGGGAACACCACCGAAAGGCCCTACCTTGGTATGTCCGATTTTGTATTCATTTGTGTTCACCTAGATGGCCCCAAGCAGCAGCTCTGAGGCCCTCTTGTTGTCTACAAAGCCCTGAGGAATCACGCTGGGGTTCAGCACTTGGTACCCGGTGGGAGAGAGACGACAGTCGTCATCATTTCCAAGCCGGCAGCACAGGCGCACGTCCATACAGTTGCCCACTGATCTTTGAGATGGCCTTGGAGGCAGGGTTTGGACTAGTTTTACAGGTGCCCATGGCAGGCAGAGGGATGGACAGACAGGGAACCAATGTCGCTGTGCATCGGTGTTCCTAGAAATGTAGACACCAAAATCTTTTCTTCCTGCTCTTTTCCTCCAGGCACAGGAGAACTGCTTCTTGTCTTGACCTAGCGGCAGCCTCTCTGTGACTTAGACAAGACCTCCCCCAGTTAGAGACTTCAGAGGCCTTGGACAAGATGACCTCTAGTGCCCCTTCCCACTCCAACAGTCTGTGGTCATATGTTCTAGCAAGTTGGGAGGGGGTAGAAATAAAAGAAACCCTCAGATGGAGGTCTCAGTTTGGATTCCCCCAGAAGTAGACCCTAAGACCAGGATTCAAGTACAAGTAGTTTCTTTGGGAGGCGACAGAGTTGGGAAGTGGGGAAGGGAAGCCAATAATGGCGTATTATCACAACGGGCAGCTAGGGCTTAATGCTGCCGGGGGACACCGGGAACGGTGGTGTGCTTGAAATGGCCCCCACTGGCTCTAAGAGACAGCTGTGCGCACAGCTTCCCAGCCCCACGATCAATGATGTCACACTGGTAGCTGGAAATCAGCCCGAGGTATATTTCACACCATGAAAATCAGCAGACGCTACAAATCTGGGTGGTTGTTTTTTTTAACGGGGCAGCCTGTTGGTAAACACTTACCAGCACGTTGCTCTCTGAGAACCAGTACAGAATGCGCCTCAGAGTCAGCCCACCAGAAGGGCGAAGGAGCTAAAGTGTTCATATGTCAACTGTCCTTAGTCACTGGTTGAGGGCTGTTCCTGGGGAGGCATTAACTCCTGATGCTTTCAGCCTGCCAAGTAGCAAAGCAGGCTCCAGCAGCCAGAGAGCCCGCAGGCAAAGAAACGCAGGTGCTGGCAGTTGAAAGTTGGGCCAACATGTACTAACGTCATGACAGCGAGGCAGTATCCATCATCGCACTCATCATGTCTGCTACAATGGGACTGTATTTGTCAACAGGCAATTCCTGGAAACTGCACTCCAGGTATCAGGAAGATGCCACTCACCTCTGTTTGAACTCTGCGTACTGCAGCCTGGTTGGGAAGCCCTTCCTGCAAACACGGATGCCTTCCAGCACTCTGCTGCAAGCCAGCTGGTGCATGCTCAGGCAGGCGTCCACCACGCCTGCCAAGAGGCAGGGACAGGATGGGGAGTCACCACTCTTGGGTGGGACAGGCCACTCCTTGCCACTCAAGGAGGTTGAACAGAGCATCCACGTCATCAACCCCAATCTCTCCCATCACTGCCCAGGGGATCCCAGGTCCCCCACAATTCAGCCTCTCCTGAGTGTGACTTCTGGCTGGTGCCCACCCAGCCAGAACACGATTTTTGCTTTATAAAACAGCTAGAATACAATTTTTGGATGATCCATTGTTGGGAATTCTTTCAATGCCCCATTTTGCCCCAGTCATCCGTGATGATTAAAAGTGGGTTTAATTCGGAGCAAACCCTAACTCCACGGATCCCGAGGACATCCAGCAGGGAGACATGTCCCCATGATGTACCTGATTGCTTGAACTCATTGGGGACAATACAGCAGACCAAACGGGGGGTGGTGCTGTGAAGGGTGGCCATCAGCTTGTTTAACTTCCCTTGGAGATGGAGGAAAAAGAAAAAGAGTGAGTAAAGCTCAGCGTTGGTGTTGCAGGACAACCACGCTCAGGAGAGGCATTTACTTAGTTTACTTAATTAAATTAAAATCAAAGTTCAGTTCTTCAGTCACTCTAGCCACTTTTCAAGTACTCACTAGCCAGATGTGGCTAGTGGCTACAGTATTGGATAGCATATTGGACAGTGGCAGCCATGTTGGACAGAAGAGAACATTTCCGTCATCTCAGAAAGTTCTGTTGGATAGCGCTCCTCTTGGAGGTCCAGTGACTTGCCCAAGGTGACAAGGTTTACAAGAAGCGGGGCCCCTCCTGACTCAGTGCTGGCTCATCGTGGAATCTTGGTACCAGAAGGAACCATGGCGCTTGTGTGGACAAACCCCTGCCCACTGTTAACCTCCCTACTGGATGATCCCTCCTCCTCTGCTTGGATACCCCCAATAAGGTGGCCCACACTGGCTTAGGACAGCAGGATCCTTGGGAAATATCAAAATCTTTCTTCACGCAACATCTCCCCACTGGCTGCACTTCTGCACTTTGGAAGATGTCCCCAGTAATGCCCAAACTTTGTGGAAGTTGTGACCAGCCCAAAAGACCTGCAGGCAAGTCTAGGGCACAAGATCTTAGGCATTGATATCTCCATTTGTCATGTTGGGCAAGTCCCATTACTCTCTGGGTTTCAGTCCGAAATGACATGGGTGGACTAGACTGTCTCTAAGGGTCTTTTCTTCCCTGTGGTCCTGTGACCCTTTCAAGGAAACAGACTCCTTGAATGAAAGAGGTAACCACAAACATAGAAATGAAATCATCCTGTCCTTGGCTGCGAGGTGGCAGCCAGACTACCACATAATTGAAAGGGAGGTTTGGGGGCACTAGACCCAACGTGGCCTCTGGAGCAGCCCCTACTCACCCTGTAGAAGTTGGAGATTGTCATGAAGGAGGAGCCTCTCTTCTGTTTCTTGCTTCTTTCATGTCAGTGACCAGCACGGGGGCAGGCAGCCCCATGACATGCTCTGTGTCAAAGGACATGCATTCTCTGGTTTTAAAAAGGCCTTTCTTGGGACTCGGTGAGGTGGGGCCCTCCCACCAGGAAAATGAGATCTACCAGGAAGGGGCGAATGGGCTGACTGTGGCATAATTGTCAAAAGGAGTCCTGTGCTCCCTGGAGAGTGTGATTTAGGGCTGGCACAAGGTGACAAACTGCTCCCATTGCCTGGGGAGAGGCAAGAGCCCACAGACCATCTAAAGGAACTGCCCATTGGTGGTGAAAACATCTTTGAGCCCCAGGACATTTGCAGTTCTTGCCCTACTGAGTGGCTACCCCTTTGGGAGGTTCCATCCAGGGTGTTCCCCTATGGGCCACGCAACCCTGATTGTGTGGGAGGCAGGGCTGGGCTCCGCATTTGCCTTAGACAGAAAGGAGGGAGCAGAAAATAAGCACAGAACATTTGGGTGTCAACTTTTCCAAAGGAGGATCACTCCACCTAGAGGTGAGACAGGCCCAGGATCAACCCAGTTGATGTAAATGCCCAGGATGCCTCTATATCCCTCTATCACAGTATCATCCATGGCCTAACTCAAGCAACTGGTCATTCATTCATTCATTCATTCATTGGTCATTGATTTATTCACCCAACAAGAGCTGAATAAGAGTCTTGTTTCCTTCTTTCCATTTTGGTCACTAAAGGGCATCAGCACAGGGAGACCGGGGTCAGCCGTACCTGGAGCCTCCTCTTCTTTGAGGAGAAGGGCCAGGATCTGCAGGGCCGATTTCTGGAACAAGCCCACCACTGTTTCACTGAGGGGTCTTTGTTGTTCTCCAGCCAGCCTGTGATGTTGTAGCCCACCTAGGAGAGGGAAATGCCGGTGGTTACATTTCAGGCCCAGCCTCTCCTACAGCTCTGCCTGGCTCTGGGTTCCCAGAACCAACCTTCAGCCCCATCCCCTGGGGCTTCCATTCTTGTCCTGATGACTTGTCTGGAGTCCTAGGATGTGCCTGAACCCTAGCCTAAAGTGGAGGCCCCATTATCGGATTTCTTGGGCATTTGTACTTTGCCTGTCTAGGACACACCCTCTCTGAGCTTTGCCCACAAACCAGGACTCCCCAGCCTCTCTCTGCTGGGCTGTGACCTTCTCTTGCATGTCTTGCTTTGCAGGCCACACTGAGCCTCCCTGACCCCTGGGTCTTCTCCTGCCCAGGTGGGCCGATCTCCTTCCAGGCTCAGCCCTGGCAGTCAGTGACTGGCCTTGACCAGTGGACTCCTGAGCTATGGGAAGAACTCCCTACAAGGGCATCTGGTCTCTCCTTGCTGAGGAGCACACATTCCCTGGGTCATTGCCTGGTAGAAGGGGGGATCCATCCACCCAGAACTGGGGGCTCCAGGTGTCCAGGCAATTGGACATCCACTAATTTGTTTCCCATTTTGCTACATGGCCTCAGCTGGAGAGGCAAAGAGAAAGGAGACTTTCAGATCCTTCCAGTGAGCACAGAAAACTGAGGGAAGCAGACGAGAAGCGAAAACCTTTGGGCTTTCCTTCTTCTGTCTAGGGTATAGCCATTCGTCACCTCTGGGCCTTATTATAGAGCCGTCTTGGAAGTGCATGGGCCCCATTCAACTTTGTATATTTCATTGCTATAAATACCAAATTCCTCTCATTTCACCGTGGCACGTGAGGTGGAGCATCACAATTCGGCCCCAAGCCTGCTCTTTGCTCTCGGTATGGCACGGTCCATTTGTGAGGAACTGGCATTGCTGTGGTTGATGAGACCGTAGAATCTTGGCCCCAGTGCCCAATCCAACAGCAGCTTTCCTGACAGCTCTGTCCTAAGGCTGCTGTTTCCTTGTAGTTGAACCCACAGAGACTCAACAAACTCTGGTGTTAACAGGAGCACTGGCATTTACGCCAATACTGGAATCCCAAGGAAACCAAACACATCCTTATAAGTTGGCTGAATGAGTGCGGTCTCCCCTATCAATTATTCAAATAGAACCTGAGTCCTGGCTTCACTTAATTTCCCTTTTCCTCAAGGACTGTTTGTCATGAGTGAAAAAGCCACTCCGTAGATGTCACCGTGTTGGTTTGGTGCCCACGACTTGTCAAAGGGATGGGTTCATCAGTTGGGGAATTGATAAGCTCATGGATTTTTTTTTCTTTTTGCAAGTGTTGTCATTTCTGACCAAGATCGAAGTTTAGTCATCAAACTGAGGGCCATAGACAATGGTGTGGCCCTGGCAGGTCTGCGGGCATGAACTGCTGGCTGATCCCTAGGCAGGCATCCTCGGCCGGATTGCTTTGCAATTCTCAGAGCGAGAGAAGTGACGAGGAAGTATGAGCTGGAGTTCATTTCCATGACCTGATCACCGTGTCGTATCGTGGCTGTGCTATTGGAGGGAGGAAGCTTCAGGAAGGTTGTGGCAGGATGGACCTACAATGGGAGACGAAGGCAGCCAGCAGGTGGCCACAGGGGGGCACCACGCAGTACTCACAGTGCCTTCGTAGTGGACAAGCTCAAAGTGGGCCTCGGGCCCCTCGCCCTGGCCCCCTTGGGCTTGCGGAAGTTGCTGGACTTGCCCAGGTGGTTGTCATACAAGACTGCCTTGAACACGGCATCAGTGGCCTTGGGGAAGACACACTGTTCCTCCAACATGGAGAAGGTGCCCGTGGCCTAGAAGGGAAGAGGAGCGGATGGTGTCAGAGGAGGCCAGAGGATCCAGACAAGGCCGCTGTGGTGTTGGCCTGGGGTCGATGGGAGGGGTGGCCCAGACACCCATGTAGCCAACAAGGAAGCAGAACTCTAGGCAATGACCTCTAATGGTGCCAGCGCTCCATGCTCTGGTCTTCAAATGCCTCTGCCATTTAGACTTGAAAGAGGCTAGAAGTTATGGAGTTCAAGAGAGGGGAACACTGAAGTCTTCAGGGCTACATAGCTCCCCAAATGCTAATCCCACCCAAACAGCAGTGCCAGGCTGGCTCGGCCCTCAGCAAACAGTGAGATCGATGACACTTGTCTTCTCTGCATTTCATTCTCTTTCATGCGCTCCTCCTCCTCAATGACATTCCTGGCTACCAGGGCCCTCGTATGGTTCCAGGTCTCTTCTCACAAAAAGGGGAGCTCATAAATGCTTTTAGTGACTTCATAAACCCCCATCCACGGAAGGGCTGGATTTCTAAAGAAACTTCCGGGAGAGCCAATGCTTAACCCCCAAGCTCGAGCATGAGGACATTTCAGGCTCTGTCACGGCTGGACGGGAGGCTAATTGTAGGTGTTGGGGGGCAGGGGGATCGTGCGCACAGCCTGTTTTGGGACACAGTTTTCTTGGGAGGCTCAGGCTGGCCCCACATCAGAGATCACTGGCTGCCATGATGACAGATCCTCTATGGCAGGACCGAGGATGAGCTTCAGAGACAAGATATGTTCTTTCTTTCTGTTATTTTTTTTTTTATTTTTTATTTCTTAAAGATTTTATTTTTTTCCTTTTTCTCCCCAAAGCCCCCGGTACATAGTTGTATATTCTTCGTTGTGGGTCCTTCTAGGTGTGGCATGTGGGACGCTGCCTCAGTGTGGTTTGATGAGCAGTGCCATGTCCATGCCCAGGATTCGAACCAACGAAACACTGGGCCGCCTGCAGCGGAGCACACGAACCCAACCACTCGGCCACGGGGCCAGCCCCTCTTTCTGTTATTTTGTAACTTTTCACCCTGAAATCAATTCAGACTTGCAAAAATAGCGCAAAGCATTTCTATAGATCCTTCATCCAACTCCTCCAATTGTTGACACAACCCCCGTCCGATGATGAAAAGCAAGAAATTAACATTGATCCCACACTACGAACAGACTTGGATCAGATTTTGTTGTGTCTCATTAACATCCTTTTTCTATCCCTTTTCTGCATTTAATCAAACAATATATTCTGGAACTACGCCATTTGCTGGAACGTTCCCTGCGGTGTGATTAGAGGGGAGGTGATCAGATTGCCTGGGTTAGAGCCTGACTCTGCCACTCACAAGTTGTATGACCTGGGACAAGTGACTTCCCTTCTCCGTGCCTCAGTGTTCTGATCTGTGAAATGGTTATAACAAATTACCCCTGCATACGGTAGCCTGTGATAATCCAGTGAGTTAAGACATACAACAGTCTGACTAACTGTGGCCGTGCCAGTCATTCTTGTACCCATTTTTTAGAGAGGAAGCTAGAGGTCAGACCAACCAAGGTCATCAGTGGCATTGCTGACTGCCCCAAATCCAGGAGGAAGCCAGGAGCCGACTCCCTGAAGGCCCCCCTCCTGAGGCATGCCCCAGTCAGGGCCCCGGCTCTCTCCTTTGAGAAGCAGGTTACCTTTTCCAGAAGGTCGACGCAGGCCTGCAGGTCAAGCCTGAGGTCTGTGAAGATCCATTTGATACCCTCTCGCCTCCCGCTCCAGCGCGAACACGTGGTGGCTGGAGAACTGCTGTAGCTTCTCATTGGTGGCGTTAACGCACAGCTGTTGAAGCGATTGAACTGCGGCGGGCGGACAGAGAGGGGCATCAGCCCAGACACAGACACAGCCTCTCCCAGGACCGCGTGACAAGCCACCAGCAGAGCTAAAATGTGTCAAGCGCCTACCGTGTTGGCACTGTCCCCAATGCCTTCACGCTGACCACTCCATCCGTGCTCCATCACCCCTGTGAGAAGCCGTTCTCTGTTACCCTCCAATGCAAGGGCACAGAGCAGCTTGCACACATGCTCCGGGCCACACAGCACGGATACCGGGACCCGAAACCCAGGCAGCCAGGCTCCGGCCCCGTGTGGTTAAACGAAAATCATCGTGGGAAGAACCGTTTTCTTGCCAGGGACGGAAATCAGTTGAAACGCTTTACGGATCTGACGCCCTGCATGCCTTGGGCTGTTCTTCTGTGTGAGGTTTGCCTGATCCTCACCTGCAGGATGAAGGAATTCGAGGGGTTTGCAAGCTTTTTTTTTAAGTCAGAGACTGCTTTCTCCGAATGAAACCCCACGCTGAAGCCTCATTCAAAAAACAGGTTAAAGCAGAGGTGTCATTGCAGTCACGGTGCAATATTCATGGAGCACCGACACACCCCGACCCCGGGCTAAGCTGAATCTGCTCAAAAACCTTACAAGGCAAGAATGATTCGTGTCCCCGTTTATAGATGAGGACGCAGAGGCACACAGGTTGGAAGCAGCTGAGCTGGGATTCGAACCCTGTTTGTCTGTTGCACCACGCTCTGCTGTTGGCGTGGGGCGTCTTCTTCTCTAGTCCCACTCCGCTAGCCATCAGTGGCTGCCCAGGACCCTAAGGCTCCTTCCAGCTATGAAATGAAATGATTCTATTGTAGACAGCAGCCAAATTAGCCTTTTAGAGCCTGAAAGAAATTCGGCTAAGCTGTTTTTTTTTTTTTTAAAGATTTTATTTTTTCCTTTTTCTCCCCAAAGCCCCCCAGTACCTAGTTGTATATTCTTCGTTGTGGGTCCTTCTAGTTGTGGCATGTGGGACGCTGCCTCAGCGTGGTTTGATGAGCAGTGCCATGTCCGCGCCCAGGATTCAAACCAACGAAACACTGGGCCACCTGCAGCGGAGCGCGAACTTAACCACTCGGCCACGGGGCCAGCCCCTCGGCTAAGCTGTTTTTAAATAAATAAATCAATCAATCCATCTGTGGCTAGTGGAAATCTTACAATAATAGGATAGGGGAGCTCAAATGGATCCTAGAGACCACCTCTTTCAGACTGTTCGTTTTAGAGTTGAGAAAACTGAGTCTCAGAGAGGGGTAGCCACTTTCCTAAGGCCACACAGCAGTTAGTGGCTGGCCTGAGTCCAGAACCAGGCCTACTGACTCTTAATCATGCTGCTTCCACTTACAAAGGTAAAATCTTCCTGACCCACGACACTAGCCTCGTGATGAGACCTAAGGCTCATTCATGTCGGCAAGAAGTGGGAGGCCACCGGTGTTGTGCTGGTAAATCAGCAATCCCTCTCAGTTCTAAGCTGTGTGCCTCTGTTTCCCCATCGATAAGGGACACAGATCATTCTTGCCTTATAAGGTTTTTGAGCAGACTCAGCTTAGCCCAGGGTCTGGGCTTAAAAAACGCCTGATTTGTAGTGTTGGCCAATTTCCATGGTGTAAATATTCATGTCGTGGCCGTGCATCACGATGATGTCTACTGGCTCACAAAATTCCAGAAAATTTGACAACCAGCCCTTGTGAGCCGGCACAGGCCGGCTCCAGCACACCACTCATTCTATCCATCATGTTCACAGCGTTCTTTATGACTCGGTGCCACACGATGAAGATGAAACTTTCCAGAGTCCAAAAGTCAGAGACCCAGGAGCAAACTGAGACTGGCCTGCCCCACGCCCAAGGTGAGAAGGCAGAGAACCATGGTGAAAAGTAGCTCATCAAAGGAGGCTGGCCACCCCAAGGGAGAAACAGAATGCGAGGGCAGGCGCACCCCAAAGATCTGGAAGCTGGTGATGTCCAACACCCCGATAAAGAACTGCCTCTGCATCTTGGGGTCCCAGGTCTTGTTGATCCTGACCACCAGCCACTGGAACCTCTTGCCGTAGACGGCCTTTACCTAGGGCCCCAATGGTGTTGTTGCTCTGCTCCGTGTCCTGGCCCTTCTGCACAAACTCGTTGCCTGCTTTGACCCGGGGCTCAGGGATGCCCCAGCCACACACCTACCCTCAGTGGTGTCCACTTGAGCTTGCTCCTCTCCGGGCTTCTGCTTGAACCTCATGTTGCCAAAGCGCGTGATGCCCCCGGTCAGCTTATGAATGCTGGTCTTCTCCTTGGTGCCGAAGCCCAGCACGTCAGAACCTGCAAGGCTGCAGCAGGGAGAAAGCCACGCGCTCCTGGATTCTCATTCCACAGAGTGGAGGCCACAGCACTGCCACCAGGGGGTGGCACCAATGCATTACTGCGGCCCGGTGTGGGCTCTGGGGGTCAGACACGCCCTAAACAGGGACAGGTCTGTCTTCCTCCAAGGAGCCCAGACCAGGTGCTCTGCAATATTGTCATTTTATTCATTTAACCTCTCTGGCCTCTGCTGAGTCATCTGTAGGATGGGGACAGTAGGTGGTCATAAGGATAAACCAGAATGATGTGTAAATCTTTACTCCAGTGATTGACACATCGTAAGTGCTCAGTAAATGGGAAGTCGTATTATTACTGCCATCATTATTATTGTCAAGGTTTCATGCTAGATATTGGGAGAGGAGAAGGCAAAGATGCCTCAGGAATTGATTCTGTTGTCAAAGAGGGAGAAGGCCTCTGACATAAACATTCCTAACAGAAGTCACAGGCGCTCAGTGCCATCAGAGAAGGAGAGAGAGGGTGCGGGGGGAACTTGTAGCTGGACTGGGGAGGAGAGAAAGTCAGGTGGGGTGGATGGCCCCTTAAGTCCCTGTGGAATTCTAGTTCAACCCTGCAAAGAGATGGCTTGCTACACTGGGCTTGTGATGAATGCCAAGTGCAACCCCAGAAATCTCTAGAAAAGACCTTGGCTGTTCCTGACAGCTCTGTGTGGCGCCCCCACCCCAATTTTGGTGGCAGTGCACGCCATGCAAGGCCCCCAAGTTTCCGTCTGGCTCTCCCTGTGTTGCGCCAGCCACGCCCTCCCGCTCACGTCTGTGATCTGAAGCTCCTCCCTCTTGTCCACATAATCCACCACAGTGATGCCCGGCTTACCCAGTGGTACTGCTTAGCGTGGGGACCAGCAGCAGACTCTCTGTCAAGAGAGGGAAAGCAGGTTAACAGCTCGGTGACATGTGGTTTTCTTCTCCTTCCTTTTGAACCCTTTTTAACCCATATCTCTAAATGCTTCGCATGTACCAGGCATGATGGTGGGCATCATAGGGGTTATGGGGTGAATAAGTCATGGCCCCTGCCCTCTGGCATCACCTGGAGTCATAGAGGGACTTGAACAGGGTCACATGAGAAGCTTTGGCGTGGCAAGAGGGTCTCAGGAACTCGGTTGTGTCCTCTGTCACTTGGCCCAGTACCTGGCTCCTCGTAGGCACCCAATAGATATTTTTATAAATGATTTCATATCTTTCTCCTTCCTCTCTCCTATAGAGGGCACGTCGTTCTCAAAGGCAGAAGGTAACACAATGACTGCAGGGGCAATAACACTCACACACGTATAATATGCACGGGTTGTTGTTGCTTTTACAAAGAAATATGTGCACTTCTGTTTTTCTCCAAATGGGTGTCCCTCTTGGTCTATCTTTGTTTTTTTACTTTTGGAAGAGACACGGGCGCAAGAAATATTTTCCTTTTCTTTCACCTCTACTGTGGAGAAAAACTACAGCCCAAGAAGGAAGATTAATGGTGACTGTCGCTCTGCTCCAGAGTCGAGAAGGCAATAGGGCTTGGTAGGGAGTGTGATAAACAGGAGAGCTTGAGCTCCATCCAAAGGGACCACCACCACCCAGCTGCCCTGATTATTGCCACGTGGGAGGGCAGGCCCATGGCTACCAGATCTTCTGCTACTCCAGAGAAACAGGGAAACTGGGTTTTTATCTGAAGTCTTCCAATTTCAAAATGCCACCCGTTCATTGGAAAGTACGCTGTGTCCAACACAAATACAGCCCAACTGTGAGTGGGGGTGGTACGCAATGCTCTAGTCTCTGGTTGGGTTAGGAGATGTGTACGTGGATGATCAAGTTTCATCCCTCCGCGACCTTACATCCTGAGCAGGTCTGCCATGGATAGTTGAGCATGTTGGTGCCTGCACAAGGGCATCCAGCTGAGTGTGTGAGTGCAGTCTGCTAGCCGAGCTGTGCACTCGGTGCAGGCTGTGTCCACCCAGAGGGGCGCCTATTCTTATGGCACATGCAAACACTGGCAGGGCCAACTGTGGTCCTGGGCTGACTTCTCTGCTGCGGTCTGAGCTTCAGGCCCAGAGGCAGCAGGTCCAAGACCCAGGGGTCTAAAGCCACATATCCCAGGTCCACGTCTCAGCTGTGAGTTACAGGCACCCCAAAGCCCCATCTGTGAAACGGCTCCCAATGGTGTTAAGCCTCGTAAGGCTGCTGTGAGCATGAGCTGTGCCAGTAGCACCTTGAGAGAGTTCTCTGTGACCCATTCACATAACTCTAAAGGGATTCCCACAGAACCACAGGGCTGGCCCCAGACCCTGCGCCCACGAGTTTCCTTCCCTTATGGAAAAGAGAGGAAAAGCAAGTCAAGGGGCAGGCAGGTAGGCAAAAAAATATTTACCGACAAGTTCAGGCTCCCTGTTGGAGAGAATCTGGTAGAAAATGTGGCATCTCCTCTCGTCCGCTTGCTGTGAGATGACACGAGATTTCTCTAAGACATCTGGAAAAGAACAAGCAAAAATGCCCCTAAGTGCAGACCCATTCTGCCTGGAGTGCAGGGTTCCATGGAAAGCAAGGTTCCCCTCTCCATGAAGCCCAGTGCCAGAGCCATCATGAGCCCATTCATCCCCCTCTCTCAGACACACAGCTTCAGGGGGCCTGACCGCCGACAGAGGGGAGCCCAGGAGCAGAGCCAGCCTCCTGGGCACCAGACAGGCCGTGTTCAGAAGCGCCCTGCGCTTGATTTAATATTCCTCTGTTGCCGTTTTGAAGTTCTTAATACTTTCTGAACAGGGCGCCGTTCATTTTCATTTTGCACTGGGCCCCACAAATTATGTAGCTTGTCCTGCCCAGAAGAACCCTCCAGAAGGGGCCTGACTCACAGCTCTCGATGTCAGCTCCAGCCAGTTTGCCTATAGTTCCGGAGTGGGTTCGGATGAGCTTGCCCTGAGCAGGGAGGCGAGGAGAGTGTCACGAGGGAGCAAGCGTGTAGCTCTAGAGCAACTTGGCCCGGATCCGGCCATGGTCACTCATGGACAGCCCCCCTGAATTCTAAGGGTGCTGCGGAGAAGGGAACTGGGCCAGATGTGGCTGCATGTGGAGCTGTGGGTTTCCCACGCACATGGGCAGAGAAGATGGACAGGTCTCAGAGCTACATCTAGGGTCTGTGGGGTAGCTTTAGGTTTGGGGCATTTGTAGGGGAGAGGAAGGCTCAGCAGGAAGGGCTGGGACCCTTTGGAATTCTGCTTAGAGGCAGGCGTGGTGGGCCAGCCAAAGGTGGGGAGCCCTCCACCCAGTTTCCTTACCCAGAGACATCGCCTCCGTCTAGCTGACCTTCAGCAGAACCACCGATAAATTCTCCCAGAAGCAGGAGTTCCTGGATCTCCACCTCTCTTTGCTCCGCCCATTTGCCCTCACCTCCAGTCCCCACCTGCCCCCACCTCCTCCCCACCCGGCTGTTCTCCTAGGCGCCCTGCCAGCCCGCAGCAGGAGAGAGGCCCCAGCAGGAGCCTGGGAGTCAGAAGAGAAAGGTCAGAGCATTTCTCAGCCTTCTATGACTCCAGCTCCCACCAGATGGCCATGTCAGCTTCCGAATCCACCAGGGCCCTGGGGACGGCCCCTCTCCTAGATCCCTCCAGTGGTAGGGAAGGCTTGTCACCATGTTACCAATTCCCTGCATTCAAGTCCCTTGATTTAAATACCAAGGTGGGCTCTGGCAGATAACACCTTAAAAGGCTCTGGGAAGGAGATGCGTGGCTTGCCTCATCCCATTCCCCTGTTTAAATCAGCCCCAATTTCCTTACCTGGAATGGGGTGATGACACCTGTCGCACCACCCCCAGGGGCCACCATTGGGGCTGCTCGCACTTACAAAGCGAAGCGAGAGGAGTTGTTATTCCTCATGGTCCTGGCATTCCCGAAAGCCTCCGGCACAGGGTTCACCTGGATGACTTGATTTTCCAGGGACCCCTGACACAGGGAGAAACACGACGGGGGTGGGAGGGGGCCTGTCCACAGCTGCCTGGGGACCCAGGGCTTTCTTTCTTTCTTTTTTTTTTTTTTTTTGAGGAAGATTAGCCCTGAGCTAACTACTGCCAATCCTCCTCTTTTTGCTGAGGAAGAGTGGCCCTGAGCTAACATCCGTGCCCATCTTCCTCTACTTTATATGTGGGATACCACAGCATGGCTTTTGCCAAGTGATGCCATGCCCACACCCTGGATCCGAACCAGTGAACCTCTGGCCGCTGAGGAGCAGAACGTATGCACTTTGCTGCGCCACCAGGCCAGCCCCGACCAAGGGCTTTCAAAGGACAGTGGCTTATGTGCCAGGAAGCAGGAGGGGAATGGCCTTGGGAAGGCAGGGAAATCGGGGCTGGAAGGAACCTGGGAAGAGGGCCGCCACCTCACAACTGTCCCCTGCAGCCCCCGACATCAGAGGAGCGCCTGGCAGACGACGGACCTTGACTCTTAGCTGCTGTTGCCTCACTTTGCTGTGGGTGGAGAGACCCAGACCCCTGAGGGAGCTGGGAACTCCTCCGTGGGCCTCCCTGCTCCTCCTCTGTCGGCTTCCGCTTTTTACAGCTGCTGCCGGCCCAGCTAAGACGCCTCGCACCCCGGGGCTGCCAGGGCCTGCCGAAGCAGCTTCAAGAGTAGCCCTTGTTCCCCATTTCTCTCCTTCCAAGCACGAGTGGCTCAGGCCCCTGCCCTTCTGAGGGCAGACGCGGCCTGGGGCAGCAGAATCCATCCTGCGGGAGGAGACTGGATCTGCGGCTGCTGTCCCCCTGTGTGACCCCACCCAAGTCGCTTCTCTCTAACCTCAATCTCCTCGTGTGCAAAATGGCCATAACCAGCGCAGCAGCTGCGGGGGTCTTGTGGCTTCTGCTGTGTGTGCCCTTCTGTGAGTGCCTGAAGACGGGGCGGGCTGGGGACGACAGACCCTGAGCCTGCCCAGTGGACCCTACCTTCCCATCCAGGGACTGTTTGCCAGTTCCTCCCATACTGGCAAAGTACTGGATGACCTTCCTGGTGTTCTCAGTCTTGCCAGAAACAGATTCTCCACTGTAGGTGGAAAACGGGAGCAGACAGTGAAGCACAAAGAGGGGACTGGCCGCAGAGGAGCAAAGCAATAAAAGGAGCAGGCTGAGCGTGGCCACGTGTCACCCCTCAGCCGAGACAGGCGGGGGTGGGGGTGGGGCTTGGGGATGTGGAGGCCCCCCAGGGTTTAGCAAGTGCAGCCTTACTCATCGGCTGATCCCACTCCCTGCCTGCTGATTTCCATACAAAATCCCACCAATTCATTCTAAGAAGACTTAATTACATATGTAAGACGCAGACCTAATTATGTGTCTATAGACTGAGAGACAGAAGGGACACTTACATGATTAGCATAGACTGATTTTCACGGTCTGCAGGGAAGAAAACAGCAACAGGAAGATGTAACTAGGAAATGGTGAGAAAGTAGACATTTGACATCACCCTAGCCACACCGTCCACATCTCCTGGCATCCCACCCAGCTCGGACAGTGGATGCTGAAAACCCAGGATCCTGGGGGGTCCGTGGCCACATCCCTACCTCTGCAGCATACACCCTTGCAGAAAGGGCCAAGAATTTGCCAGTCACTCTGTTTCTACCTGCCCCATCCCATAAAGCTACCCCGTCATAAGCAACATAAAGAGAAGTGTTAATAAAAATCGCTACACGGGGCCACTGTACCATATGGCAGAGGTCATACAGGGAATAGGAAAGTGTTGACTTAAGTTCTGGGCAAGTTACTTAACTTGGCATCCCATATTTTTGTGATGCTTAAATGAGATAGGGCGCGAGGTCAGGCTGGTACTCAGCAAGTGCCCCGTGCACTCACGGAGCACTGGTACCTGGTATCCATATCACGCACTGCTGCTGCTCGTGTATGTAGCAAAGAACTTCAGTGGGTGGCATGGGGTCAGTGTTGGGAGGGAGTAGCAGGTGGTTCCAATGCTTTTGGAGTCACAATGGCAAAGGAGTTTTTGGCACCCACCACGAGAGCCCCAGCGGGCCCCACCCCACTTACTCATGAGCATGTCATAGTAGGCGTTGTCCGAGATGGACAAGAAGTGGGGCGGCATCTCCCTGCGCTTCTTGCCTTCGTACATGTTGGCCACACGGGCCCCGTAGATGGGCAGCCACTTGTAGGGGTTGACTGTCACACAGAATAAGCCTGAGCAGGTCTGGTGGGAGGGAAGGAGGATGGTCATCTCACCCTTTCTCCTGGTTCCCTCTTCCCTCCGGGCCCCAGCCTGTCACAGAGCAGCCTGGTTGGAGGTTGCTGCCAGCCTGGAGAGATACGGTAGTGTCTTCTCTGGGGACAAAATCTACATCTGAGTCTCTCTTGAGTAAGCAATAATCAATCAAATAATCAAATTCAAATAATCAATAGGATTATTTGAATAATACAGTGACTATATGGACAAATATGCAGCAAAAAGTCCCCCCCACCTGCTCAGTGGCCACCCCCTCCTCCCACAAGTAAGAGTCATGTTAGTTTCTAATACCCCCTTCCCCAGTTTTTGGTGCATATACAAACAAATCTAGAGACGCATTTTTATCTCTGTCCCCACCACCACCGCCTTGTTTTTAAAACAAAAGATAGACTTCGGCAATGCTGTTTTATGTCTTGCTTTTTCCACTTAATATATCTGGGAGATTTTCCATGAGAGTTCACAGGGAGATTTCTGGGGTGTTTTTGTTTTGGGATTTTTGTTTGAGTTTTTTTTTTTTTTGAGGAAGTCTGGCCCTGAGCTAACATCATGCCCATCTTCCCCTACTTCATATGTGGGATGCCTACCACAGCACGGCTTTTGCCAAGTGGTGCCATGTCCTCACCTGGGATCCCAACCGGCGAACCCTGGGCCACCGAGAAGCAGAACGTGCGTACTTAACGGCTGCGCGACTGGGCCGGCCCCCTGGGGTGTTTTAAAAGCTGTGGAGTCATCACTGTACAGACACGGTCCCCTACTGTTGGGCAGCTAGGTTTGCTCTGCTCTTAAGAAGAGATCAGGGGCCAGCCCTGTGGCGGAGTGGTTAAGTTCTTGCACTCTGCTTTGGTGGCCCAGGGTTTTGCCGGTTCGGATCCTGGGGGCAGACATGGCACCACTCATCAGGCCACGTTGAGGCAGTGTCCGACATGCCACATCTGGAAGGACCCACAACTAAAAATATACAACTATGTACTGGGGGGCTTTGGGGAGAAAAAGGAAAAATAAAATCTTTAAAAAAAAAAAAAAAAAAGAGACACTAACTTCTCTTTTCACCCTAAGGCCATTTCGGAATCAAATCATTCCATTAAAAAAAAAATCAGAAGGGGCTGGCCCCATGGCCGAGTGGTTAAGTTCGCGCGCTCTGCTGCAGGCGGCCCAGTGTTTCGTTGGTTCGAATCTTGGGCGCAGACATGGCACTGCTCATCAAACCACGCTGAGGCAGCATCCCACATGCCACAACTAGAAGGACCCACAACTAAGAACATACAACTATTTACCGGGGGGCTTTGGGGAGAAAAAGGAAAAAAATTTAAAAAATAAAAAATCAGAAAAAGCAGTGAGGTAGTAAAAGAAATGATCTGAGGGGAGAATGAGTAGGGTCAGGAAATAGCCAAATCCATGGGTCCCCATGAACGGGTCCCTTCTCCTTGCTGGACACTCACATTGACCTCTGGTGCCCCGACTCTGTGCCTCTTTTCAATTCAACTTTAAAACCTTCCACTTTGGTCCAAGTGGGAATAAACGCCCCCCAGCTTCTCCTTAGCATAGCTGCGATATATTGAGTTTTTTAAAGGAATCTTATTAAATAGAAGATGAGCCAAGGAAAGAGAAGCAAAGAGAAGAGAAAAAGAACCCAAAGAGTTGAGAGTATGATGCACAGTGTCTCATCCTGGGACTCCAGCCATTGAGTCACTCTGGCCCTCCAGCCCTGTCTGACGTGGTTGGGGGTGGGGCCGACAGCAGCCCAGAAGCCAGTTATGTCCCTGTTTTGGTCAGAATGAAAAGGAGAGGTCCCTCATACCAGTTGGGGCTGCGAGCAGCCCCTGCCTGCCAGACTTGTTTAACCAGCGGTTCAACCGATGAGCTTTCAACAGAGGCTCCCTGCCCCGGTTCCTCAGGCCACACTCCACAGAGCCGGAAGTCCCTTAGCCCAAAGACACGGTGTGGCTGCCCCTGGGGAGCAAGCTTCTTGGCTGCAGAGTGGCCCCAAGTAAGCTGCAGCCCTGAGCTTGGCCACTGAGCCCACAGAGACATTCTCAGCCCCAGCTCCAGGCTCAGCTGAGGGTGGATGTGGTTCTTCCCAGATTGAGGTCCGGTGAAGCCCCCACTGAGCTTCAGGCCCAGCAAATATACCCACGAGCTTTCCAGAGCTCTTTCATTATGGCCTGGGGCTACAGTTCCCTGAATCTGGAGCTCAGGCAGCATGGAAATAGGACAGGGGAGGAAGCATGTTGCAGCCATCTTGGCTGTCACCATAAACCCAGGGAGTGGCCCCTGAGCTTGAAGTCAGAGCCAACCTCACCTATTCCTACCAGAGAATCATTTTTCCTTTTCAGTGAAGACATCTAGAGAGGCAAACACCAAAACTTCTTTACGTCTCCTGTTGAGTCTGGCCACCAGCTCCTTCAGGAAGTCATCCTTCTGTCTTAGGGTTTCCAAGATGGTCGGGGGACTGATGGTAGCCCACTTGGTTCATCCTAGCATTGTGCTCAATGTTTGTTGAAGGAATGAATGGTTGGATGGATGGAGAGAAGGAAGGATGAAAATAAGAAAGGAAGGAAGAAAAGAAGGATAGATAAATGGATGGATGGAGGATAGATGTGTGAACGGAGGGAGGATGGAAAATGGATGGATGGATGGATGGATGGACGGACAGACAGAGAGGGCCTTCTAATAAAGCCATCTGAAGTCACTAGGGAGAAAATGATGTTTTGACTGGGGAGTTTGCAGGAGTGGGGCGGAGAAGAAGACTTCTGGGTGACAACTTCAGCAAAAGGTGTTTCAACTGCCCGTGGAGATGGTGCCATCACTGAGATGCCAAAGACTTGGGGTGGAAGTTCTAACACATCAAAAACGTGGTCCCTGTGCCCTCGTCTGAGCCATAATGTGTACTGCTTCCTGGGGAAGATAGAGTAGCTGCCCCCTCCCCAACAGGAGAGGGCAGAAGATCTGCAGCCGCCCCTTCTTCCCCACGCCCAGCCCTGGGCACTCACAGAGACCCTCATGTTGGTGTAGCGTTGGCCGGAACACTGGCCTCATTCAAGAAGGTCATGTCTGCCATGTCGCTGGCCTGTAGAATTTGAGTAGGTTCGTCTGCTGGATATCATCCTTCTTCATGGTGAGGGTCCGGTGAGGGGGGTAGTGTCAAGACGTAGAAGCACATGAATGAGGACACAGTGCTGTCACAGCCATAGAGGCACCTGGCACAGGGTCCCACACACTCTCTGGTGCCCTGGAAGGAGCTGGAGTCAGGCATCCATGGGCCCAACTCCTTGTCCAGCCATGTCCCACTGTGAGACTTGGGATGGAGAGGGACTTCCGAGGCCACATGAGCCCTAACTGCCTCCCCTCTGAAGTAAGGATGACAATAGCTTCCTTGCCAGGTTGCTGGAAGAATTATATGGACTTAAGTGGGATCGTGTAAGATACCTCGTGAGCTATGAAGTTCCCTCTCTACATTCAGAGCACCTCTGGCCCACGCTCCTCTTTCCATCAAGTCCACTCTGGTAGCTAATCAGAGCTCACCCTTTGCTCCCAGGGACACTTTATAGAGATGTGACTCTTAGCTCTCTGCCTTGAGAATTAGTGGTGGTTTCTAAATATCCATGAACTTTTCTATTTAAAAAAAGATATTCCCGGGGCTGGCCCCGTGGCCGAGTGGTTAAGTTCGCGCGCTCCGCTGCAGGCGGCCCAGTGTTTCGTTAGTTCGAATCCTGGGCGCGGACATGGCACTGCTCATCAGACCACGCTGAGGAAGCGTCCCACATGCCACAACTAGAAGAACCCACAACGAAGAATACACAACTATGTACCGGGGGGGCTTTGGGGAGAAAAAGGAAAAAATAAAAAAATCTTTAAAAAAAAAAAAAAAGACATTCCCCTGCTCCCACCAAACCACCTTACAGGATCAAATCGAAAGCAAGCAAGCAAAGAAGACAAAAAAAGACATCAATGAGTGTTGAGCTGTGGATGTGTTAGGGTGGAAATACTATGGCATTAAGAGCCCAGAGCTGGGGCTGGCCCCGTGGCCAAGTGGTTAAGTTCGAGCGCTCCGCTGCGGGCGGCCCAGTGTTTCGTTGGTTCGAATCCTGGGCGCGGACATGGCGCTGCTCATCAAACCACGCTGAGGCAGCGTCCCACATGCCACAACTAGAAGGACTCACAACAAAGAATATACAACTATGTACTGGGGGGATTCGGGGAGAAAAAGGAAAAGAATAAAAAATCTTTAAGAGCCCAGAGCTCCTGTGCAAGGGGGGCAAATCCCATCCCCCCCTAAACAGAAACCAACACCAGCTCTTCAGTTCCAGCATCCAGGACCAAATCTGAAGATATGTGATCCAGAAAATAACTATCTTCGAGCTGCCTGCAGCCTGATATTGTGGTTTGAACACGTACTGGGATTTCTGGCACTTTTAATAATTTATGAGTCCAATAGGCAGATGATTTGAAATCTTGGAAAATCCACCCGGTAGGGGTTACCTAGTAAATCAAACGGGGTTCTATTCTGAGTCCATTTCCGGTGGTAGTTTCCAGATCTCTGGGCCTCGCCCACAGGCGAACACTTCTCTTTCAGTTCCAGCAGAGGAACGGAGGCCTTTGCCTGTTTCTTAGAAGCCAGATGAGTCAGTCTTTTCTGTCCCAAACCTGCTGGGTGGTGTGTTCACAGTGGCTGCTCACAGAAGTTGTGTTGTCCTTAAATAAGAATTGTCCTTAAATTGCACGGAAACTGGGGCCTCTGGCGCTCCACTCTCGTCATCCATCATTCCTTGCAACACTGCAATGCTCTGCCCTTCTGAAAAGCATGTTTCTCCCAAGAATTCAGCTTGACTTTCGTGTTCAAACCCACTTTAACCCAGCTGTAGCCTCATCGCTCTCCTGCCGCTCCCCTCGAAGGGAGGCGAGGCGAAAGTAAAGCTCAGCTATTGCAAGTTCTGATCATGGAAGCTCTCCGAATTCTCTTATTTGTGAAATTAACCAAGTGTCGACCTCACACTCCCCCTTCACAACCCACCAAGCAGAGGAGGCGTGTTGATGTGGTCGGGGCACGGGCGCTGCAGCCAGACGCAGCTGGATTTCAATGTGAGTTGATCATTTGCTGTCTTTGTGACCGTGGGCAAGTTGCCTACGTCTCCTTGATCCGCTGCAAAATTGGATCAATAAATCCCACTATATAAGGTTATTAAAAGGATTAAACAAAACGTCCAGTGTCTCACCACAAGTCTGCCACAGGGCAGGGGTTGAATAAACCAGATTTTCTATCCACTCTCTCAAGTCATCCGTCACAGTCAGACGCAGTATGGACCAGCAGAGAGACTGGTGTGCTGGTAAGCCAGCGAAATGGAAAAAAAAATTCCCTGGTTTATACCCTTTGTCCATTCCCATGGCGTAAATACTTCCACCACGGCTGACCTTAAGCTGTCGAAGGTTTACCAACCGGCTGCAAAGCCCCAGAATGTTTAGCGTTGGGTCCTCACGAGCCAGGACAAGCCCAGCCCCAGTGCGCCACCGCCATGCAGCAAGGGGCTTGGGAGCCGCCATCTGTTGACCGTGCAGCTGAAGAGCCCACGCAGGTTGGCCAGGGTGTTCTGGGCCCTGTCTCATGCCATCATGGCACACGGTGCAACTGCTGACGGGAAGGATGCTCACTCTCACTCTTAGAACACAGACAGATTCCCCCTGAGAGCTGTTTGAGACTTTAAAGCTAAGGAACTCTCATGAGAGTTTCCCATGCACATGTACCGTTTCAGAACGTCCAGAGTGCTGTCATGTGTCCTATCATGTGGGACTCTATCATGAGAGAGCCAAAGCTCAGAAAGGGGAAGTGTCTTGCCTGAGGCCACACAGCTTGAGTGTAGTTGAGTCTGGACTTGAACCCAGCACATGGAACTGGGGGCATCTGCTCCTTTTGCCGCTTTGCCTCTTTAGCAGAACCATGGACAGCAGAGCCTGGGTGTCCGCCACTCGCAAAGCTCGGTTTCATCCTGGAGATGGTTCTCTACTCACCTGATTGGTGACTGTCTTCACTTTGACCTGGTCATCCTGTTCAAACTGGATCTCCCCAGCGACGAAGCCCTCTTTCTCATCTTTGACCCAGCAGGAACTCTTGATGTCATAGGGCTCATTCGTGGCTTCAATCCTCTCCTTTTCAGGAGGTGCCAGGATGGGCATCGGATCCACATCATCCCCACATTCGCCTTTGTATCCACCGGGCATCACGGTTTGGCTGAGGGAGGAGCAGGAAGGAACTGAGGGTGGGAACCAGGATTTCCCTGGGTGCTATAGGGGAAAGCAAGGATGGTTCACCAAGACTGGCATATGGGCTGGGGCAAATGTCCCAAGAGACAGGGGGTTGCTTCTCTCATGTCACTTTGGGTGTCTTGGTGCCATTAGGTCTTAGGAGCTGAGAAGAAGGAATAAGCTTACTCCTCAGAGTGCATACCCCCCACCAACCACAAAAGACTTCTGCATCTGCCATCTCACACAAGGGCTGTGAGGTAGGGATCAGGAAGCTTATTCTAAGGAGAAGAAGATGAGGGCCGGGAGAGGTTAAAGCAAGAAATTTTAACCGTGAAATGGGACAGGAAAACAATTACTGCTTGGTTTTCACTTTCCCTTGGGGTATGAGCACAGGCCACAGACACAGTCATACCAGCACTGCTGTGGTTTGTCCCCAACAGAAATCACAGCTATTCTCCTTTCATTTTAGTGTGGTTGCAGACATCTCAAAATGTTATTTACCCTCTTCTCAACTTCGAAATTATGGTCTTAGCAGACCCTCAGTTAGATGTGGTTATTTAAATCTATTAACGAAGAAGTCCACTTATGATTACTGTATGACAAGCTGATTTTTAAAAATATTTTGATAACTGCGTTTTAGTACTGTTGGTTTCCTCCATGACCCTATGTAGTTATTTCATGCATTTAGACACACTGATCTGAGCAGGGGTCCACAGGCTTCACCAGATGCCAGGTGGGTGGCTGGAATAGAATGACTGCTGGGGTTTAAGGATTGCCTCTCCTAAGATGAGGCCAGCCTGGGGTCAAGCCTGGGCCTCTTGGTTTCCAAACCCAGATAATTTCAACAAACCATCAGGAAGGAGAAGACGTAGGACTCAGTAGCAAAGAGAGAAGTCAGGAGCATCCCAGCTGGTCTTGGGGTGAAGAACCTTCTCGAAGGTCTGGGGACGCGGTGGTTCTGAGCCCCTTTGCCAGCGATACTGTTCTCGAGGCATCTTTAAATAACCTAGCTTGAGATTGAGGGTCTCCCCTGGGCCCCTGCTGCACCCGGCTATCTGCAGGAGAGCTCCAGCTTTTCCTGCAAGGGGCCCTGGTGTTTCCAAAAAAGGCTGAGCCAGGACAGGCAGCAAGGGAGGCAAAGCCAGACCTCTCTCCTCTTCTATTCTCCCTGTGGGGTCTGGCTTAGAGAGCTCTGTTTGGAGCCTGGGTTCCTGACCTCAACGCCGGTCCATTTCCCAGAAATTATGAACTAGGAAGGCAGGGATCCTGTGCCCTCGTGGGCCACAGACCTCTTTGGCCATTTAGTGATGTCTGCAGTTCCGTTGGACAAAATGGTTTAAATTCAGGTCATAAAGTACGTAGGATCACCAAGGAAACAAATGGCATTAAAATATAATTCACACAATGTTAATCATGCATGATATGGTAACACATGCACTTCTTAACTAACGCATCTACAAACATGATCTAATGGCGGTTCTAATCCACTCTGTAGCTTTGAAGAATTAACAATCTTTTGAGCTATCTGCAATAGCTGTAATATGATATGAAGCTATCGGTGATTTCTGTTGCAGACAAAGCCAAAGATACCGCTACTACCACCGTGACTTGTTGTCTGTGTTACAAAGGGGAGGAAATGGTTCATTTCAGTTACAGGTAGTGAAAGTCAGTGAAGGAATTGTTTTCCCACTGAAGATCCCCAAGCCCAGGGAAAGAACCCTGCCTAATCCCTCCGGAGTCCCATCCCTGGGGAGCACTGGGCTGGGAGTCCTTGGTTTCCGCCAATGGCTTCAAGCAGTTTTTGTCCAGCATCCAGGAGACTTGGGTCTCACTCAGCTCTGCCACAAGTCACCTTGGGCAGCTCAGTCGCCTCACTGGGGCTCCCCCCTCAACTCTCTGTCCCCCTTCTGGAAGACACAATTGCTCAACATAAGCTTCCTTCTATCATTTGTTGGTCCTGACGGCGCAGTTGCATTACCTTTTTGCTGTCTCATTTTCCTGGTTCTGTTTACCATCCTTGGAAGTCACCAGGGAGATGGGACCAAACTCCACACAGAAAGGAGATGCTGGTATGAGCAAAGTCAGATTAAAATACATTAGACTTGTCATTAAAACAAAACCACTGCTCAGTCTGAGGGCTGGGCTCCTTTTTCATTGTTCTAATGGGAGAGAGAGGGTGAAAAATTCTGCTTTCTTTATTCCAATTAGGCTGTTTGTGTTTTTTTCACTGGCGGTTTGGCCATGAACCACAAACCAAGGTGTCATTGCTGTTGTCCTGGCCTGGTGGCCTGGGGCACAGATCCCTCTGGCCAGGCAATGCCCTGAGGGTTGTCCAGGCCTCTGACACCAGGTTCTACCCCTCTCAGTGGCCACCAGCCTCCTGCTCAGTCATGACCCCACTTCCCAGGCCGCTCTGCATCCAAACCACTCCTGCCCCCGGGATAACAGCTCTTCCCAGGCATCTTTGATGAGCAAGACCCACATGAACCACAAAAACCCAGAGAACATTCAGCCTGCAGAATGCAAAAGATAAAATGGTCCTCAGAGGGAACAGACACATTACAAATGGGCTGGGGTTGAACCCAGCGTGAATCCGGCACCCACCCCATGCCCTCGTGGAAGGTGGGTGGGGCAGTGGAATGGAGCTGATCTGGGTTCGAATCCCAGCTGTTCCTGTCTCACTGTGGAAGCTGCATGAGTCTCGGCACCTCCCTCCTTGCCCTTAGGTCCAGCTCCATGGGAGGACAGAGCTAGATGCCCACCCTGCAGCCCCTGGGGCAGGCGGGTGCTCACGAAATGCTCATCCCCTGCTTCCCTTGCTAATCTCTCATCATTGCAGCCACTTTCCCCAGGTGGCTCCTCCACGGGACCCTCCTCCTCATTTCCCATCTCCCCCAGCATCCTCCATGGTTCCCACCTGAGACCACACTGGAAGAGACGGTGCCCAGCACAGGCTGGCCATTCCCTTTTATACCTGCCCAACTGGTCTGAGCACGCAAAACCTTAAAGAAGAGAAGCCCTCAGGGCTCCAGTGGCTCAGCTAGCCTGGCCTTCCAGGGCCTGACAGGACGCTCCCGGGTCCCTGAGGGGGGACCTTCGCCTCCCTCCCATTGCCCATGTGGAGAAACTGATGACCTCAGCCCAGGGGTGAGCCTGCGGGCAGAAACAGAACAGCTGGCTAATGACTTTTCCTCCTAAAGCTATAACTGCCCTCTTGGAGGGGGCTGACTCTCAGGGAGGAAGACCTGTGTTGACTCGTCAAAGCCTTGAGCATGGATGAGCCCGGATAAGCAACTGGTTGATGCCTTTGTTCCCTTCACACGCTCAGGCTGGAAGGCCAACGTGAGCTTGGACTTGAGTCATCTGATCATGGCCGTGGGCCCCTCCAGCCCACCACGGCCAGCAGAGGCCATGTGGTATCTTGGTGCAGTGCCAATCTCAAGTCCCAAAGCTCCGCCTCTAACTCTTCCGTGACTTCCCATGCATTGTGTGGCCTTGAGCAAGTCCCTGCCCTCTCTGGGCTTGCCTTTCCCATCTGTAAAATGGGAGGCATGGCCCCTTGGAATCCTTTGTGCTTTTCTCAAGCCCAGAGGTGGCCTCTGAGTCTGGAGGGAGAAACTACCTCGGGGACTTTCTGCCTGGCATCTGCCAGCACCCCTACCTCAACCTCCCCAGGTCCCCACTATTTTTCCATTAAGAAAAAATTACCGTAACATAAAATTAACCCTTTTAAGGGACTAACTCAATGGTATTTAGTACATTCACGATATTGTGCAACCTCCACCTCTATTTTCAAAATGTTTTCATCAGCCTAAAAGGAAAGCTAGTGCCCGTTAAACAGTTTCTCCCCTAAGCCCTAGCAACCACTAATCTGCTTCCTGTTTCTATGACTTTACCTATTCCAGGTATTTCATATGAATGGAATCACACGATATGTGACCTTTCGTGTCTGGCTTCTTTCATTCAGCATGTTGTTTTCAAAGCTCATCCATGTTGTAGCATGTATCACTACTTCATTTTTTTTATGGCTGAATAATATTCCAGTGTATGGACATACCACAATTTGTTTGTCCATCCATCCATTGATGGACACTAAGGTTGTTCCCATCTTTGGGCTATCGTGAGTAGTGCTGCCATGAACGTACGTGTACATGTGTGCGTTTGAGCACCCGTTTTTGATTCTTCTGGATATTTACGTAGGAATGGAACTTCTGTATCACTTGGTAATTCTATGTTAAGTTTTTTGAGGAATCACCAAACTGTTTTCCACACGGGCTGAATCATTTTACACTCCCACCAGCAATTCACAAGGGTCCCACTTTCTCCATATCCTCACCAACACTTGCCATTTTCCGTTTTTTTTTTTTTTTTTTTTTTGGTTTGGGCCATCCTGGCAGGTGTGAAGTGGCATCTCATTGTGGTTTTTACTTATATTTCCCTGATGACTGACGCACTATGGAGCATCTTTTCACGTGCTTGTGGGTCATCCGTGTGTCTTCTTGGGAGAAACGTATATACAAGTCCTTTGCCCATTTTTTATTGGATTATGTGTCTTTCTGTTGTTGACTTGCAAGAGTTCTTTATGTATTTTATGTATTTTGGATACTAGACCCCTATAAAATGTATGATTTGCAAATATTTTCTTCCATTCTGTGGGCCTTTGCACTTTCTTGATGTCCTTTGAAGCACAAACGTTAATTTTAATGAAGTCCAACTTGGCCATTTTTTCTTCTGTTGCCTATTTTTTTGGTGTCGTATTTAAGAAATTCAAGGTCATAAAGATTGTTTTATTCTAGGAGTTGTATGGTTTTAGCTTTTATATATAAGATTACCTCTTGAAGGAAGAAGAAATCCATCTGAGCCCAGAGCCAAGTTCCTTTTTGGCCTCTCTGGGTTTGGCTCTGGGAAACAGCTACTTCAAACCCGAAGAACCTTTTATTTGGTACATAGAAATGTTTTCCAGGTGCTTCTATTGTCGTCCGATCCCTGCAGCGCGTCACTGTATCCTGTCAACTGGAATCGGCCCTGAAGAATTGTATTAGTAAGCAATCGCGGCACCGAGCTTTCCTGAGCCCCTGCTCTGCCTCGATACTTCACAGCTGAGGATGAACCTTGCTTCTCCCATGCTGGGCCTCAGTTTCCCCAAACAGAAAAGAAGATTTTGGCTGAGATGCCTCCAAGCACGGCTGCTGTCAGTCCTGGGGCTGCAGGAGCCCAGAGCTTTGCCTGCTGAGGCGCCCTTGCCACCCACCAGCTGTCCCCAGATTCTGATCACTTGATGGGGTCGTTTTAGATTTCTTCAGCTGCAGCAGGTTTAATGGGCAGATCCTTGGGGGGGAAGCTGGTTCATAAAGAGGTGAAGGTAGAGCTTCTCTGGCTGGAGGAGGGGAAGAGGCCTCTCCATGCCTCACTCTCCCTGGGGCCTTTGAGGACAGCGCCCAGATACCCAGGAGGCTAGGGGGGAGCTCTCCCCTGGCAGCCGGGGCCTGGAGCCCATCCCTGAGATGCCCCACCCAAAGCGTGGGCCCTGAGATGCTTCTGGCTTATTTCTCTTCATCCTCCGGCTAATGAGAGCGGGGGCTGGTGAGAAGAGAGGGGGACTCTGCCCCACGGGAATTCTGGGATGGATATCCTCCAGCAGGAGGTTTCCCGTACAGAGCACCAGCAGCAAAGAGCACACGCCAACGGGGTCAGTGTGTAGTTTAATCGAGACTATTGACTAAGGTGGCGCAGGGTTAAGGGAAACCAGCAGGGGATGGTGAGGCACCCCTCACCCGCAACGGGTGACGAGAAAGCCACCACAGCTGGATATGGCTGTAGGAAAAGTGTGGCCCTCAGGAGGCCAACGTGGCTACTGGCCAACCAGACCCAGCAGGGCTAGGGGCTCGCTCGCCTCTCCCTGCCTGCTCGCCTATCTCCTCTCCACGTCTCCTAATGTCAAACCCAACTGGAAGCGGGAGAGCAGGGACCCAGGAGGGCAGCCAGCGAAGGTCAGCTTCCTGGGGCACAGGATGGGGTGGAAGGGCAGGGAATGGATCTGAAGCAAATATGGGACATCCAGGACCTGCCCCTTGGTCTTTCACAGTTGGAGCTTCTCACGGTGGGGGGTGGGGGGGGCTGGAGGGGGGTTAATGTCAGTGTTCCAGAAAGTTCCATGTCATTAAGTGTGCTTGGTCTTGGGAAGGCCCTTGAAGTAACTGTCAGGTGACTACTCCTTCCCCAGAGTAGGTCGGTGGACGCAATGCTCTCTGCCTTTAAAAATACAGTGAGAATCGCGCTGGACTCGGACTCGTCTGGCTCGTGGAGACATTGGGGGAAGGATAGCGGTGTCTTTCCGTAGAAAGCAAAGCGACTTAAAACCATCAGGAGAAAAAGACTTCCCTGGAATCCTGGGTTGGTGCTGGTGCAATAATAGAAACAGAGAGCCCCGAGGGACCTGCCCCGTGGCCGAGTGGTTAAGTTTGTGCGCTCTGCTTTGGCAGCTCAGGGTTCACCAGTTCAGATCCTGGACGTGGACCTACAAACTATTCATCAAGTCATGCTGTGGTGGTATTCCACATAAAAAAAAAAAAAGGAGAAAGATTGGCAACAGATGTTAGCTCAGGGCCAATCTTCCTCACCAAAAAAAAAAAAAATAAAAAAATAAAATGCATAACCTAAAAAAAAAGGCCCCTGTGTCCACTAGCTCATTTTGATCCTTCCAGCAACCTGAGCAGGTGGGTGGGGTGGGTGAGTCATGATCTGCTTTTAGCAATTGAGCAAACAGAGGCTCAGATGAGTGAAGCAATTTGCCCAAAGACACACAGCAAGTCGGCGTTTGAGAAATGGTTTCATTTTTTGTTCCTTCACTTGTCACTGTCAAACAATGCATTATAGACCTACTAGATAATTTCTGGGCTCCTTCCCTTATAGAATGTAAGCGTGGTGAGGCTGAGGGCTTGGCCTGGTCTCTTTACTCGAAGGTCGTAGCGTATGGTGGTCAATACTTGGATCTGAAACCAGATTCTCTGGGTTGGCCCCTTACCAGCTCTGTACCTCCATTTTCTTGTCTGTAAAATGGGGATAAAAATGGTACTTACTCAATAGGCTCATTATGAGAATTAAATGAGTTCATATATGGAAGGTGCCTGGCATCTATTAGATGATCAACAAATATTTGTTGAATGAGTGAAAGCCGGAGCCTCATGATAGGAACAATGACTCCAAGCACAGTGCTCTGTTTGAGTGGTAGTGGAGATGGGAATTATTCTTGGCATCCACGTCCAGAAACCCATAGACTTGGCATACACAGGGCTGGATCCTGACCCCAGACCGCCAGCCTGGGAAGTAGGCCCGCCAGCCCTTACATGTCACTCTCTCCGCTCCCATCTTCTCTCCTTTCCCAGTTCCTTGTTGAGCTGGTTTGCTAGAAACTAGCAAAGATATACAATTAACTCGACACTTTCTCCACCTTCAAGGCATTGGCACCGTTGTCTCTTGGCCCGTGCTGAGCGCTATAATGGGAGATGGACGGGGAGGGGCCAGAGATACGAGAGGAAAAGATGGAGAAGTGGCGCCATGACCCAGCCTAAGGATCCCCACACTCAGTGTCCTCAGAGGGCCCCCCAGTGGCAGTCCAGGCCCAGAACTTCAGATAGGACAGAGTTCTCAGTCAAGGTGTGTTCAACGTAAATCAGACCCTCGTCCAAATCAAGAGCGAGGAAGCTGAAGCTATGGGTTTCCTGCTGTGTGCCTGGCCCTGGGGGGCCACCAGCTGCTCCTGGAACAAGCCCCTGTCTATGAAGCAAAGCGTCAGCCGTGGGGGGTCCACAGAGCGGGCCCCGCCCTGCCTGGAGAGCCCCTGCTATTCACATCCCGTGGTCACTCGCTCCACGCATTTACTGGGATCCCACAGAGACCAAGCCCTACGCTAGGTCCTACTGCTTCTGAGGCTGGTCTGTCCAGCTATGTTGGTGCAGGATGTGGGTGGGGTGTGGCCTTCTCTCCTTGCTTCAAGTGAGAAGTGTGGCCTTGTTCAATTGGGACACTAAGTTTTGGCTTCTAGAACATTCTTAGAACTCAGAAACCTCCCAAGCAGAAAGAGTTCCATGGCTTTGAGTCTCAGTTCTGACCTTGGGCAAGTCACTTGACCTCCGTGTTCTTCCATTTCTTCATTATCAGATGGGAGTAATAAAAATAATGATTAATAATAATAATGACTACTAACCTCACAGAACAGATGAAATGATCCAGTGGGATTATGGACTTGAAAATGCTTTTTCAAATTTTTAACTAATCGTCATCAACTAATGCTATTGAGCACCTTTTCACATGCTTATTCGCCACCCACATATCTTCTTTGCTGAAGTGTCAGTTCAGATTTTTTGTCCATTTTTTATCATCAGGTAGTTTTTCTTATTATTGAATCTTGAGAGTTCTTTATATATGCTAGATATAAGGCCATTGTTGGATATAGGCTTTGTAAATATTTTCTCCTGGTCTGTGGCTCATCTTGAAAATGCTTTTAAGGGATAATATGCTGCCTACATGTTAAGGGTCTCCCTAAATGACTCAGAATGGAGACCCCAAGAATTTCCACCCCCATCTATTTCTGCTCCTCTCCCAGGCAGATTCCCTAGCACATGCTGGGCTCATCTGAGCAAGGTCAAGGGTTGGAGTCATGAGTGCTGATAACTTAGCTCGGGGCTGGCAGTGGGAGGGGAGGGAACAGAGAATATATTTGTCGTGCCTCCGTGCTCCTCAGCTGGTTTCTGCAGCTGAGGAAACCGTGTCCTCGGCAGCCGGATCCACCCCCACCATGGGAGCGTCTCCTCTCCACCTCTCCGACCGTCTCAGCTCCACGTTCCACATGGTTTGGGTGTGCGGTTATCGTTAGGCCTCTGGGGCAGGGACAGGCTGGACCCACACCTCCAGAGTGTTCAGACTCCAGAACTGTCTGATCTGGAGAAGGACACCTGAGACAAGCTCAGGCTACTGGCCCCTACCTCCTACCTTGGACCCAGAGCAGCCCCTCGCCAGGTACCTCCCACCCCAGACTCCCACCTCAGCTCCATGGGGGACCTCTTTAGACGCCACCAAAGTCTGTCCTTCCTCCCACCTCCCTTCTGCTCTCCTCTTCTTCCTCCCTCTCTCCTTCCTTCAGGCAGCTCCAGGCTGGCTTTCCGTTGAAGGGAGCAGAAAGGGAAATTCCAAGGAGACTGCTATTGGGGTGGTCCAATAAATTTTGAGAATGAAAAGTTGGAAATAACCTAAGTGTCCATCAGTAGGGGATTAGTTAATAAAGTGAAATATAAACAAAGTTAAATAAGGGTACAATGGATACTTTTTTAAACCGATGATGTAAATTCATATTTGTTGGCATGGAGCAAAGCCTACAGTGTACTGTTGGGTTAAAAAAAAAAGAGGTTATAGAGCAGCATTTTGCAAAATGGCATCTGTGTGAACAGACGCACCAAGAGCTTGTCTGAAAGAATGCTCAGCCAGGTGGCCACACCCATTAGCTCTGGGTGGTGGAATTCCAGTTTTGGATTTTTTTAACCTTTTTTAAACTTATCAGCGTTGCCTGAAGTTTTTTTAACGACAAGGACTATTTTTAGGATCTGCAATTACTTTTTAGGAAAAAAAGGAAATAAAAGTCAGTTGAGTGTGTCTCAAGAGGCTCCCTTGGGATTTTCAGCCCCTGGCGGTGGTTGGAGGGTCCTTCCTGGCAAGCTCTGGGAGCCACATTCCCAGCTGTTGTTTGCCTTCTTGGAGGAAAGGGGATCAGTGCCTTCCCGGGAGGGCTGCAGGGTGAAGCCCTGGCAGGTGAGGAAAGTTCACAGTGCGCTCCTTGAAGACCAAACATGGACACGGAGCCTGGGCCCAGAAATAGCCCCGTGCCCCAGAGATGCTTGGAATTCTGCAGGGTCATCTCAGGGAGGGGAGAGGCCCTGCAGGCCACTGCCAGAAGCTCCCTCACAGGCTCTGAAATGGGAGATGGGGCCTAGGACAGGTCCCTTTGAACACAATGCCCTGGAATTGTGGCAAAAACAAGCTGGGACCTGGACAGGTTCTCCAAAGTCTGCCCAGCTTCAAGAGTCTCTGATGCCAGGCCAACTGGAGATTTTCCAATTAATCGTGAAGTCTGTGAGATCCCGGGAATCTGGTTGTCAAGGCCGCGGAAGACAGAGTTCTCCTGCTGCATTTCTTGCTTTCTTTTTCATGCAGCATTTAGACTTATATCTCAATTTTATTTTATTTGGCACTAAAATGCCATTTTCATTTATTATCTTGAAAATATCTCAAAAATATTTCCAACTTTTCAGCCGCCCAGCATCATTCCTCTTCATCGAGAAGTATTTATTCCTATTTTTCCAAATTTTTCTATACTTTATGTGAATCTCCCAAGGTCAAATAAAGCCCAGTGTCTGAAAAGTTCAGGTGTATTGAGACCCAAACTCAGCTGGGTAACCTCTCATTCATTCACACATCCATCATCCATCCATCCATCCATCCATCCATCCATCCATCCATCCATCTATCCATCATCCACTCATCCACCCATACATCCATCATCCTTCCATCATCCACTCATCCATCCATCCACTCATCCTTCATCCATCTATCCATCCATCCATCCATCCACTCATCCATGATCCATCCACCCATCCACTCATCCATCATCCATCTATCCATCCATCCATCATCCATCATCCATCCATCCATCCATCCATCCATCCATCCATCCATCCAGCATATATTTATGGCTCTCCCTCTGGGGTCAGGGACCAGGCTGGAGCAAACTTTGGCCTTATTCTCCTTCACTCTGCGAGGATACCATGTCCCCCACGGAGCCATCACAGGGAGTGGGAGCATCATGCTGGACATGCAGGGCTGTCTTTGAATACCTACCTCACTTCCTTATCTGGGATGATAATAATGTCCATCTCACCAGGTTGCTACACAGATGAGGTTGTTACATAGGTAATAAGCCCCTATGTGATTATTAGGTCCTAGATGCTTGAGTGACAGCTGTGAGTTCTAAGTTCCTTGGCAGCGGGGACCCAGTCTGGTCCACTCCAGCACCTCGCAGAGGCCAGCACAGAGTAGGCGCCAGTAGCTGCTCCCAGATGGAGCCTTGTCCCTGGCCCAGCTCCTGAGGTCACATGGTGTCAGGAGGAAGCCACACATGACCCTGGACTCTGGGCATGATTTGTTCTTCTGCTGTTCAGAGGCCTCACCGAGGAGAACCTTCTGTAAAATGTCCCCACCCCCCTAGAAAAGAAAACGCTTAGGACAATCAGGTGGATGAGAAAACTTGGAGCGATGGTGCTGAACCAGCCCCAAACTCAGGATCCACTTTTAGCCAATAACCCCTGAACGGAGGGGTTCGGGTCCTGACTTTACTGCAGAGCCCCTAGCCAGAGAGATCGTCAGCCTTCGGTTTCCTCTTGCTGTTCCTGCCCCGTCTTTCATCTTTCCTTCACGTCCCTTTTCCTCCTCGTCTCCTGGGCCTGGGCCAAACAGCATCTACCAAGAATCTAAAATTAGCTCCCCGAGGATCAGCATCCTGGGAAGTTAAAGTCCCCTCAGACCCTGGGGACTTTCTGACACATGTGCGCGTGCACACAGACACGCACACAAGCTCGCATGCCCAGAGGCCAATGATGTTGACAGCTGCATTCACTGGGAGCCAATGGAGTCCCAAAGACTGAACTCAAGCACAAAACCTTCCCGGAGTCCCCTGAGGAACTGTGACATCAACTCTCCAATTCCAGGGTTGGTCCTTTTTTTTTTTTTAACCCTTTTTATATTAGTAATATAATGAATAGGCATTTATACATTTATGTATTAATACCCAGCGATGTACCAAGTTGGGGGGATGGCGGGAGCAGGTGGCGGGGGATGCGGTCCATGAAGGGATGTGTTGACTTTCGAGAATTTTAAAACAATAATGAAAACTGAGTGGGAATCAGTCTGCTTTTATGACCGCCCCGCTTGGGCCATCGTAAATGATGTCACAGATAAATACTCCTCCGTGCTGGGGAGGATTTCCCTGGCCTCCACACCTCCCCGCCTTGGCATGCCACTGTAAAGAACAGTCTTAATGGAATGACATGTGTTTGTTCTAAAGAAAGAGTTCAGAAGGAAATTCTGACACGCGCTCCAACATGGAGGAAGCTTGAGGACATTGCGCTAAGTGAAATAAGCCAGTCACAGAAGGACAGATTCTGTATGATTCCACTTCTATGGGATCCCTAGAGCAGTCAAATTCATAGAGACGGGAAGTAGAAGGGTGGGTGCCCGGGGCTGGGGGACAAGGAAGCAGGGAGGCAGTGTTTAAGGGGTGCAGAGTTTCAGTTTTACAAGGTGAGAAAAGTTCTGGAGGTGGGTAGTGGTGATGGTCGTACTAAAGTGTGAATGTACTTAATGCCACTCAAAATGGTCAGAATGGTCAATTTTCTGTGTATTTTACCACCGTAGAAAGAAGGAAGTCGGGCACGAAGCTAGCACAGGCAGTAAAGCACCGAGGCAAAGAAGGAACTGCGCAGACCAGGCCTTCTGCCATCATGTAACCTGGGGCGAGTCACGTCGATGTCGGCAGCCTCAGTTTCCCACTTTGTGAAATGGGGTTGGTGATTCCTACTACGTCACGAGAGTCAAGGTAGGTTGAACAAACCCCTCCGGGTAATTCAATCGCGAGAATTTAACGCAAGATTTGTTGGAAGGATGCTCAAGGAAAGTGCCCCCAGACTGGTGGGCGAGTGAGGACACAGATTCCATCGAAGGGGCTTTTCCAAGTCCTTTGAGCAGCGACGGTGGGCACTGTGGTGGCAAGCTGATCAGATTTCTTCAGAGGATGCGGGCCTGATCCTTGGCTTGGGACGGGCATGAGCACCGCCCGCCATACAGCCTGGGCGCATCCTGGGTGATGGTGGAGGGACGCCCTAACACAGTGGAGGCAGTGGGGGAGCCTGGCTTTGGGGTCAGCATGCCCACTTACGCATTCCACAAATACAGTGACAATGACTCTTCTTGGCAGTGGGGATAAAGCAGCGAGCAAAACAGACCACGCCCCTACCCTCAGGGAGCTCATGGTCTTTTGGGGAGAGAGAGATGGAAAATAAACAAGCAAGGAAACGAATTGCATTTTTGAATGTTGACCCATGCTGCTAGGGAGAGCAATAAAAGGAAGTCAGTCAGATGAGAAGGCAGGGGTGGGGAGAGGTTTGATTTTAGACAGGATGGCCAGGAATGGTCTCTAAAAACGGAGAACTGAAGGAAGTGAGGGAGGTCCAGGGAACAGCAGGTGCAAAGACCCTGAGGCCAGCGCACACCTCATGTGTTTGAAGGACAGTGAGGAGGCCAGGTGGCTGGAGTGGGAGAGTGAGGTCAGAAGGGACAGGATGGGGGGTGAGGCAGAGCATGAAGGGCCCCATGGGCGATTGTGGGAATACTGGGGAGCCCTGGAGTGTTTGAGCAGCCCAGTGTTCTAAGCTGACTTTAAAGGATTCCTCCAGCTGTGTGTGGGGAAAAGCCTGAGGGGCACGGGCTGCAGCCGGGATCGCTATTATGAGGTGACAGGGACGCCGCGGAACCTGGCTCCCTGGGGGAGGTGGAGAGAGGTGGCACGGGCAGAACCAGGAGGCCTGGGCAATCCCTCCAATAGACTCGGATCCTGCAGGGGTCAGGCCTCCTCTCAGCCATCCTGGACCCCTCTTCTGACATCGCCACTCCCCAGCCACCTCGGCTTGAAACCACAGCATCAGCTTGTGTCTCTGTCATTGTCACCCACCACCACCCGCCATGGGTCACTGAGTCCTGCCCCAGCTCTGCACCGACTGGCCTTTGCTGCATCCTCAGCTCCATGTCCTGCACGCCCCGGGGTGTGAGGGTCCCCTGAACCCCAGCTTCACCCACTCCAAGTCCCGGGCTCTCCGCACCCCTCCCCTCCCATAACCAGAGCACCCTGTGGTCAGGCCCTCCTCTCTCCACTCACCCCCGTCCCTTCCTCCCGCTCCTCCTCCCTCCAGCCCCACCCTGGGAAGAATCCTCCTCTCACCTCCCCTAGATTAGCCTAAACATCCTAAAACGACACACGAAGAATGACAGTGGATTTCGTTAGGGGATCGTAGTATTTTGGTCTTAGTTATTAAAGCCTTTATCTGTTAGAGACGCATTCTAAAACCTTCATGGGGGAAACAATATGGTGTCTGAGATTTCCCTTAAAACACCACCAGCAAAAATCAACAAACACAAAATGTAAAAGGTGGGAGGAGAAGATGTAAGATGGTGTCGGTCATCGCTGAGCCTGGTGACAGGTTCCTGAGGATTCGTTTGTACCGTTCTCTCTACGTTTACCGATTTGACCCTTCCCATAATAAAAAAGCGACACGGTGTACACAGGAGTACGGCCCTGCTGTGGCCTCCACCGGCTGCCTGGGGCTCTCAGGACAAAGTCCACTTTCCAGAGTGAGCGACAGGTGGGATGCAGCTCACTGGCGCTGGTCAGAGTTCCCGGCTCATGATGATGATAAAATGCGAACGGGCTTGTAGACGGTTTTATCATTGATTTAAAATCCCCTACAGACAGTGCAACCCATTACTGCCTGGACCAGCGTGGACACCTCCCACTGCCCCCTCCCCTGTCCACTAGCCCATCTTTTCCCTGGCGCCTGGCCCCATCATCCCTCTCGCAGTCCTGAATGGTCTGGTCTCTGTTCCCAGGGCAACCAGCGCCATTTTTCTTGCCTCAGTGCCTTTCGTATGCCGTTCCCTCTGCCTGGAACATCTCTCTCACAGTTTTTCACCTGCTAACTCCTGCTTTTCCAGAAGACTTGGCTCCCATACCACCTCCTCCAGGAAGCCCTCTCTGCCTTCCCCTGCCCTGTGTTGTGCCAATTGCTGTCCTGCTCCCACCCCGCTGGGAGGACCCATCTCCGCTCCTTTTGGGAGGGCGGCGACCAGGTCATCTCGCCCACTGTTGCATGTCAGGGCCTGGCCCAGTGGGGACTCGGGAAATATTTGTTGAATAAACACATGACATTTTATTCCCATTTCTGTTTCAGTATGCAGCATATTCCTTCTCGCCACCACCCAGTCTCCTCACCTGCCTTGAGAATAAACATTTGTTAACATTTCGACAGCAGACTTAAGCCTAATACTCCAATTTCAGGAGGAAGCCACTCCATCTAGCTGGATCCCAGAGGCCTTAAACACCCAGAACGCAAACACTTCCCTGGAAGAAGGGTCCCCCGCCTCTCCCCTTTTTATACTTCATCTGAGGGTCTCAAACGGCGGCAGCTGCGGAGGCTGAAGGTCCGGGGCGCCTCTGAGCCTCCCCTCTGACCTCGTCTGGACATGAGAGTCACCTGGAGACCTGGGCCTCCCCCTTGATCGGCTCCATCAGTCTCTCAACCAGGCCCAGGAGGCAGGGCATTCAGAACGCCCCAGGTGATTCCAACGCGCAGCCAAGGCTAAGAACTCTCGGCTTGGCTTCGGCTTTGGTGGGAAACCAGCTCTGCGGGGAAGGGCCTAACGCCTCAAAACACCTGCCGCCTGCTGAGGGCATTTAAGGTGGACCAGGGGCCAGGAGGCCGCAGCTCCCTGCTGGGTGAGTGATGAGTGAGTGGTGGCCTGTCCTCGTGTGTGAGGGTGGCAGGGGGTTCCTGGTGTGGCTGTGTCCTCCCAGAGCCCTCCCGTCTGGGTGTTGACCAGACACCTTGCTCTTGTTCAGGTAATGAGCCACAAAGCTGTGTGGGGGCCTCAGCGAGGCTGCTGTGGTCTTGCCCCCGCCAAGCCGGCAGCCTGCCCAGAGGGACGGCTCCCAAAAAGCCGAGGCTGGGTCTCTCCTGGTTGAACTCAGCCTTGAGTTACAGAAACTGTGCTACGTGGCGCTTGGCTTGTTTCCAGGGTGGGTAAGGAGGATGTGGCGGACGGTGGGTGTCTGTTTACTCAGGCTGCCTGGAGCCGTGTCTAAGCACACAGCAGCCCGGAGAACAGTGTGCCCTGCGCCTTCACTTGGGTTCCCTCTCCCTGAAATGTCCCTCGGGGCTTTTTCAACAGTGGGAATTGTCCACCCGATTCCGCCCCCTCCCATGAAGGCTTCTCAAGCCTTAGAGGTAGAATTTCCAGGCGGGGGTCTCACCTCTCTGGGCCAGCGTGGGCCCCGGAGGGAGACCGGGCTGTGTGTCTCCCTGCGTCAAACATGGTGTCTGGACAGGCCTTGTTCATGTTGGTAAAGCCCTGAGGGAGCCAGAGGATGCCGAGGTGGGGCCCAGGTCCTGGGGCCCGTGACCCCCAAGATCATCCGCTCTCCCCTCCCAATCCCCAGGGACCCCCTAGGGCCCCACCCCAGCCCCAACAGTGCCTGCTTGCTGACCCGCACGCCTTGGAGCAGAGTCAGCTTGGTCCTTCCTGGGCAGTGAGTCTCACTCATGGCAACACATGGTGAAGTTTTGGCTTCAAACAAATTCCACTTTGTTTGAAGAAGTGGCTGGGAGTCATGCAGATCGGACCATCCATCAGAGGGTGTCCACAGTGCAGGTGAAGTGGCGAAACTTGTTGAAAAACCGTGTCTGCCGAGATCCCCTTCTGTAATTAGCCCCTGGGCGCTGGTGCAGAGTGGCCGGGGTGCGCAGAGGGTGGTATGAGTTTCTAAAGGTTACCTTGAAGGAGAAATGGGGTCCTTGGGAGTTAATGCTCTGTACGTTTCTGAACTAGTTAATTCTCTTAAACTGTGAGTATGTGTTAATTTAAAATCGGAAAGATACTGCTTTATAGAAGCCAATGCTTAGATGATATGTCTTAATTTAAAACAGTTCTCGGTTCGTGCAGTAGGCTCAGAAAGCTTGTCTAAATCTAGAAAAATATAGAAAAAACCAAAATGACCTGTAATGCCCCAACCAGGCAAAGTGACGCAGTGCTGTTAAGGCTTGGTTGGGGTCCCTTGGCTGGGCCTCTGACACCCAAGACAGGGGTCTCGTGATATGTGGGGAGCAGCAGAGCTGGCCTAAGGCTGCGCGTGTGTGTAGACAAAACCCCGAAGTTGGTGGCGTTTGCCTAATTAACCAGTTAGGCTTTCTCTGGATCTCAGACTTAGAGAATGGATGAAGAAAGGTCCCAATTTGATTTTGTGCATAACTCGAAGCCTCCAGCTTGGCGTTTTCATGCTCCTGGTTAAGGATGACAGGGTGCTGGCTCTCCTGGATGCTACAAATAGCAATGCGAGGGGAAGGAAGCACGTTTTTGAGCTGTGACTAGAGAAGACTGTGAAAGCCAGAAGGATTTGCTTTGCAGCTGGCTTTGCAGACTGTCCCCAAATGAAGTGGTTTGGCCAAATCCGTGACTTTCAAATTGCTCCCTCAAGATGCCTCAGGGAGCGGGGAGGACCCAGTCTGATCTGAAGTTGAGCTTTCTCTGCTTATGTCGTCTTGTGCTGGCTTCTACATGATATTTGATTTGAAGGAAGGCAGAGGCCATCTGAACCCCTGGATCCACTTCCAACGTTCCTGATGGCCATACCTTCTGGGATGTGGCAGAAGGATGAGTGGTTCCCATGGCAATGGTGCTAGAACTAGGCACTGCCTTGGGTCTCCTCAGAAGCGAAAGCATTTCTTTCCCTTGTACCAAACTGGCCTCTTGTGCACTTTCAGACTGTCGCATGAACTGAGCTGGTCGGGCTGCTTACAGTGGGTGAAGACACAGCAACGAGGTGGCGACACGTAGCAGAGTATTTCAGAAGTGGCCTCTGTTGTTTCCATTGCCTAAAACCCGTGCTGTCCTATTTTCCAACATGTCACCCCATGTGTCAAGTGCCACCCACAGGGGTGACTTGGTGCCGTCCTAATCAGACCCTGCTCCAGATGGTTGGCTGCAAAGCTTAGTGATCCAAAGTGTGGACGCAGGAGTGAGACAGATAGAGGCTGAAGTCTGGCTCTGATACTTAACAGCTGTGGGAACTCGGCGGTTCTGTGGGAAGTGACGTCTGAGATGGTTTCTCCATCTTCTCTCTCTACCTTAGTATTAATCTTGCTTCATTTAATCCTAAATGTCCAACATTCTTGGCACGTGATAAACACATTTTGGCCATTGCTTCCTGAAGTAGGTCCCTAAGACTAGTCTTCTCCAGACTTATAACAAATGCCATATGTCTTCTCTCTTGGAGAGTAGCATACAGCTTCTCATTTAAACCTGCATCTTGGATCCCGACCGATAATCCTCTTGACTCTGGTTATTACAGCAACTAGAAAACTCTTTTGAGATGGTCTTTTAAAGGGTATCACGGTTAATAGCAATGATTTACCTTTGGGTCATAAAAAACAACTCTGCTTCCTTACGGGGCAGAATTGGAGATTTCTTAAAGTGGAAGAACAGGATACGTGACTCTCTGGCCTGAGGTGACAGTGCTGAGATTGTCCTGCCGTATAGCTCTCTGCTCCTCCTGAAGTGCTGGCTTCTGATGTGTTGCTGGTGGGAAAGCTACCTCCAGCTTGAACTTCCAACTGAATTAATCTAAAGGCTGAGAGTGTCTTAAACCAGCTTTAGGGAGGCGCTTCTCCTGGTACCTGCGTTGAGATTGAAGGACTGTGGATGTCACCGAGGCCCCTCTGCTCTGCAGGCAGGGTTGAGTATGGCTGGGGAAGGGGAGGTGGCCAACATGCCTTTGTTAACAGAATAGTTGAGAACTTCCTTAATGTTCCTTTGACCCATTGTCTCTCGCTCCACCTCTTCAGATTGCGCTGTGCTGGGGGCGGGGAGATGGGTGAATTCCAGGAAGGAATTCACATTTCTCCTTCTTGGATTTACAGACAAGTCATTCTTGCCCAAGTTCCTAAGGAGACTAATGCTTTAAAACAGGCAAAGTCACCACAGCAAAGCCTCTGCCTGAGGCTCAGCAGACTTATTCTATCTTGTGGCTGCTGGTGCTGCTTTGGTCCCCGACCTGGAGCCACTGACGCTGGTAGTGGCGCTAACACTAGCATTCTGTTGTTCTTTCTCAAATTCCCGTCTTTCTCTTGGTCCCTTGCTGGCTCTCTCTTCTCTTGGGCCCTACAATAAGCATCACCAAAGTTCAATTCTTGTTCTGTTCTCACATAGAGTTCCTTTGTCGTCTTAAGACATCAGTCTTGGCTCTCTCTTCACTTATGGGATTCCTCAACTTGTCTACACTGTCCCCTCCAAATTAATGTCTAAATTAGTCTTTCTTGCCAGAATCATTCCCAGCTGTTATACACTCAAGACTGGAGTCGGTAGCCTCTGGGCATCTTTATCTAGTTTTTTCTGTAATATAGTCTAGCCCATGCTATACACTTGGAAACAGATGGCTATTCATTGTACATTTATAAGAAGTGTCATTCCCTGTTGCCTTGTAGAAAGTTTAAACTTGGCCTAATTTGAATAACCTCCTCGAATTGAGGGCTGACTCCTTTTATGACCTTATCACCCACCACCATCATCCAACAAATATTTGAGTACCTACTTATTATACGCCACACATGGTGAAGGGGCTGAGGAATCATACCTAAGACACGTGTGGTCCCATTGTCATTAGAAGTAGGGAGAGGAAGATGCGCAGACAAGACAATATTGGAAGGTAGTAAAAGCTATGGAGACAATAAAATAGATTGATTGGGAAGATGCCTAGATTCTTAGATAGGAAAGAATTGTTGGAGATGAAGTGGGTTGGGGCCAGCTCATGCACAGTGGGCATCATAGACTGAATTTTCTTCTGAGCTCAATGGGCAGCCCACAGAGCCTTCTTAAGTGGGGGAAGTTACATGATCAGATTATTTTCAAGACCACATGGCTTCTGTGTAGAGAACAGGTTGGAATAAGGCAATGGTAGAAGCAAGGAGAACACTTAGAAGGCCATTGTCAGAGTGTGGGTAATAGATGATGGCGGCCCGGTCCAGGGTAGATGGAGTCTACCAAGGAATTAGAAAGAGTGGGCCACACTTGACACTGCCCTGATCCGATGTGCTGGTGGATTGGGTGTGGGAGGAGAGGGCCATCTTCCTGTCGTAGCCTGGTTGGGCTTCTCGCTATCCTGTACACATACCCTGAACAGCACTCCTTGGACACAGCCACATAAGAGGGTTCTGTGCTTTCCTTCCAGCCTACCATAGCCATCAAAGGCCCACTTCAAGCGAAACTGCCGCTGTAGGTTTCCCTTACTCCTGCCGCCCAGAGCTGGTCCCTTCTGAGCTCCCACCGTGCTCATCACCGGTGGAGCTGGCATGGTGCTGCCTATGGAAGCTGACTTCCTGAGTCCGCTCTCCATTCCACTGTGAGCCCTTTAAAGGCTTAGAGCCCAAATGACTTTAACATAGTATCCCACACCCTGGACACTGAAAATCTCTTTGTAACTCTCCTACCTACAGGTGGTTTATTTCTTCCCGTCAATATGCTGACAGGAGCTCCAGAAGGGAGGCTGAGAAAATTTAAGTACCGCGGCAAAGACACAGCTGTGAGTATGAAACACCCGGGCTTCACCGTACCGAGGACTAGGGCAGTGGAAAGCTCATGGCGGCAACGCGTCAAAGATGGAGCGGAGGATGGGGAGATTGGGGCTGACAAAGCAAATAGAGCAAAATGTTCATTGTGGATAAGTGCGTGGGTGTTCGGTGAACAATTCATTCAACTTTTCTGTTTGAAATTTTCATAATAAAATATTGAGGGTGGGGAGGACAAAAGTGCGTGGACCTAGCAGTCAGACAACGGTGGGCTCAAATCAAGGTCCCCATGTGATCTGGAAACTATTAACTTCAGAACTTCAGTTTCTTCATCTATAAAACAGGGCTGGTACCTCCCTCCTGAGGGACTGGATAGCAGCATCCAGTGCTGGATATCTAGATGCTTAACTGCAGCTACTCATGCCAAGGGAGCTTCCCACGGAGCTAAAAATATTTGCGATACCAGTGTGGCCAACATAAGCCTACCTTGTAGAAATGGACTTGAAAAGTCCAGATTGTTCTTCTCACCGCTGGAATGAGCATGAGGGCCTGGGTCAGGGAGCCTATGCTGTGTATGGATTCTAGCTCACTCAGCTTCTCTGGTCTCAAAGTTTTCTGGCTCTAGCTCTGGGTCCACCATCTGCATATCTTGACTGGCCTTTCATACAGGGTTGGCTACCATCTCGGGAATCGGAAGGTAGCTGAGGAGGAGGGAAGCATGAGGCCACAGCTGCCCAGTTAGGACACCACCCAGTCAAATCACTCTTACTTATACCCCTTCCAATGAGCTTGGCTAACTGGCTTCCAAGACCACTACAGATTAAAGGAAGCCAGTTAGAACAAAGGAATTGCTCTCCATGGAGAGCAACTGGAAGGGCCAGGAGATGAGAAGGGAGAAACCAGCATTACAGAGCCCTCCACGAGGAGAGGCCACTTAGTGATGGAGACCACAGTACAACTGGCTCCATAAACCCCAAAGGTGTCCCTGCCTTGTTGGATGACACCACGATGACCCTATTTTTAAGCAAGGATTAAATGGCTTGTTCAAGAAACCGGAAGTATCCAATAGGTATTAATTTCCTTATAATTAACTTAAAAATCTTCCACCTAGACCTCATCTATCCGTAAACTAGATCTTTTCCCAAGATTCTCAAACCTATAAAGTCTGTGAGTTTTGCTTGATATAGGGAGAAGAGGTGGTTTTTATTTTAAATTTTAATCGTCCTCAGTCTGGTGTCCAAAACTCTTGTTTGGACCTTTAGACTGATTGCCTAACAGCGGAAATGGTCAGGGACTTCTGGGGCCCGGGGTTTCCCTTCACGGTCCCCAGCCCCACCTGGATCCGTGCAGTTGGAAGGCCCAGGCCGGCTCTTCAGGAATCAATCAGCACCAGTGAAGACGCGCTCAGACTCGGGGCAATGGGATGCCCTGCTCAGATATCTCTACAGCTTGGCCTACCAAGGGTATCCATGCCCTTCTTCGCTTCCGGAGGAAGATTGACTGTTTTTCTAGATGCAGGATAGAAAGAGAGAGCAGAGGAGGTAACGGGGCTGAGACTATTGACTAGCTGTGGGATCTTAACTCCTCCAGCCTGTTGTGTCTGTACAAGTGACAACCCGACCTCCCAGCTCTACATGCTTCCACTCTTTCTTTTCCCCGCTAGATGAGGCGGCAACAGCGCATAGCAGTCAGCCTGGAGCTCCGGAAGGCCAAGAAAGACGAGCAAGCCTTAAAGAGAAGAAATATCACCCCTCTCTCCCCTGACCCAGCTTCTGAACAACACACCAAAGTGGTAGGTTGGGGATGTGTGTTTAGAGCAGTTGTGTGTAAATTACATCCTTAGTAGGTTTCTCTGGCTTGACACTGTTTACTAGATTCAGAACTTGCAAGCTCTCACCGGTCTTTAAAGAAAGGAGTGGTGAGATCAGGGTTGGAGCTAAACGGGTGTTGTCAGAAAGCTAAGGGTCGTGAGCTTCGTGGCTGTGAGACTGCGGGAATCTATGTTCAAACGGGGGGGGGGGGGTAAGAAGGTGCTGCTTCTAACTGAAAATTCACTTGCCACCCCTCGGGCGGAAACAGGAAATGAGGGATCCTGAAGGTTATCTCTCAGCAGAGGAATCGAGTCACTTGACATGTAAAGTCTTACCTAGGACTTGAATGCTGTCCTCTGTCTTCCGTTCTCCATCTGTCCCATCCTGGTTAAATGCAATGCCTGGGTTGACTTCTAGGCCAATACAGTTTTTGGTGACTCCTTTCCAGAATGCCCCGACTAGGAGGTTTCCCTTCTTAGAACTCCAGTAACGTTGAACCTGCCCGCCTTTTATGATCCACCGCTGTCTTTTTCCCCCCTTAACTATCCACGTGCATCATGGCACCTGGCTAGGATTAAGGCTCTTAGAGGAAAGAGACTGGTTCAATCTGGGCAAGTGGATCCCATGATGCGTTACAGGACATCAGACGGAACAGTTGTAATAATTCTCTGAATGGCCTTGGACTCTGAACCATATCTCTACTTAGTTTCATGTGTCTAGAGGAGTCGCTAGGATTCCCACCACCTGAGGAAAGTGAAACTAGGAAACAAAACTCTGAAAAGAGTGATTTCCCTTTTTCTCCTATATTAGCGTGTTCCCTTTAAAAAAATTATAATTCACATATGACAGAATTCACCCTTTTAAAGGATATAATCAATGGTTTTTAGGATATGCATAAGGTTGTGCAACCGTGTACTAATCTCAGAACATATTTCTCGCCTCACATAGAAACCTCATACCCGTTAAACGGCCACGCCCGGTCCTCCTTGCCCCTAGCCTCTGGCGACCACAAATCTACTTTCCACCTGTATGGATCTACCCAATCTGGATATTTCATATAAGTTAATCATATAACACGTGGTCTTTTGTGGCCGGCTTCTTTCCTTTGGCATAATGTTTTCAAGAGTCATCCACTTTGTACGTGTATCGGTACTTTATTCCTTTTGTGGCTGAGTAATATTTCATTGTATGAATAGACCACGTTTCGTCATCCATTCATTAGCTGGTGGACATTTGGGTTGCATCCACTTTTGGCTGTTAACATAACAGCTATGAACATAATAATGTTGCTGTAAACATTTCTGTACACGTTTTTCTGAGAACATGTTTTCAGTTCCCTTCAGAATATACCCAGGAGTAGAATTGCTGGAACATATGTGAATTCTATGTTTAGCTTTTTAAGGAACTCCCTATGGTGAGCTGAATAATGGCCCCCAGGGGCCGGCCCGGTGGTGCAGCGGTTAAGTGCGCATGTTCCGCTTCGGCAGCCCGGGGTTTGCTGGTTCGGATGCCGGGTGTGGACGTGGCACTGCTTGGCAAGCCATGCTGTGGTCGGCTTCCCACGTATAAACTAGAGAAAGGTGGGCACGGATGCTAGCTCAGGGCAAGTCTTCCTCAGAAAAAAGAGGAGGATTGGCAGCAGTTAGCTCAGGGCTAATCTTCCTCAAAAGCAAAAATAAATAATAAAAATAGTAATGGCCCCCTACACGTCTCCGTCTCCTAATTGAGAACCTGTGAATGTTAACTTATATGACAAAAGAGACTTTGTGGATGTGATTAAGTTAAGGGTCTTGACACGGGGAGGTCATCCTGGATTGTCTGCGGGCGCCCAATGCAATCGCAATGGTTCCTATTAGAAGAAGGATGAAAGACAACAGAGCAGAAGGTGATATGTTGACAGAAGCAGAGATTAGCGTGACGTGCTTTGACGATGAAGGGAGGGGTCACAGGCCAAGGAGTGCCAGCGGCCCCACTAGAAGCTGGAAAAGGCGCGGGAACAGATTCTCCCGTCAGGACCTCCAGGAGGAGCCAGACCTGCCCACACCCTGACTTTAGACAGATGAAAGTGACCTCCGGAACTGTAAGAGAATTCCTTTTTGTTGTTTTAAGGCACTAAATTTGTGGTAATTTTTACAGCAGTGATAGAAAACAAATGTGCCGCCAAGCTGTCTTCCAAAGCAGCTGTGACATTGTACATTCTGACGTTCTCATCGACGCTTGTTATTGTCCATTTTTGGGTTATAGCCACCTAGTGGGTGCGAAGGGCTATATTGTTGTGATTTCCCTATGTTTTTCTAATGACTAATAATGAGCATTTTTTCATGTGTTTATTAGCTATTTGTATATCATCTTTGGAGAAATGTCTATTCAAAACCTTTGCTCTTTTTTTTTTTTTGAGGAAGATTAGCCCTGAGCTAACATCTGCTGCCAATCCTCCTCTTTTTTGCTGAGGAAGACTGGCCCTCAGCTAACGTCCATGCCCATCTTCCTCTACTTTATACGTGGGACGCCTGCTACAGCATGGCTTGCTGAGCGGTGCCATGTCCACACCCTGGATCCGAACAGGTGAACCCCAGGCCACTGAAGTGGAATGCGCAAACTTAACCGCTGCGCCACCAGTCAGGTCCTCTGCCCATTTTTTAAATCCAGCAATTTGTCTTTTTTTTAAGCTAGCCATGTGTTCTAGTGGTTAAGATTCGGTGCTCTCACCCCTGTGGCCCGGGTTCACGTAATTGTCTCTCAGTTGTCACACTGTGGTGGCTGCATGTTGCTGTGATGCTGATGGCTATGCCACCGGGATTTCAAATGCCAACAGGGTCACCCATGGTGGACAGGTTTCAGCGGAGCTTCTAGTCTAAGACAGACTAGGAAGAAGGACCTGGCCACCCACTTCTGGGGGAAAAAATGGCTAGGAAAACTCTATGCCTAGCAGCCACCGTATCAGACAATGATACATGGCTGGAAGCATTCACCTCTGCTGTACACAGGGTCCCTAGGAGTCGGAATCAACAGGACAGCACTAACGATAAAATTTGTCTTTTTATTGTTGAGTTATAACACTTCTTTATACGTTCTGGATACTAGACCCTTACTGGGTATGATTTGTGAGTATTTTCTCCCATTCTGTGAGTTAATGTTTCATTTTCTTTTTTTTCCTTGTAAAGAAGATTGGCCCTGAGCTAACATCTGTTGCCAATCTTCCTCTTTTTTGCTTGAGGCAGATTGTCCCTGAGCTAACATCTGTGCCAATCTTCCTCTATTTTGTATGTGGGATGCTGCCACAGCATGGCTTGATGAACAGTGTGTAGGTCCATGCCTGGGATCCGAACCACGAACCCCAGGCCATTGAAGCAGAGCACATGAACTTAACCACTACACCACTGGGCTGGCCCCATCACTTTCCTGATAGTATCCTTTGAAGCACAAACTTTTGAATTTGAAAACAGCTCAATTTATCTTCTTTTTTTCTTTGGTTGCTTGTGCTTTAGGTATCATATCTAAGGATCCATTGCGTAACCCAAGGTCCCAAAGATTTATGCTTAGGTTTCCTTCTAAGAGTCTTACAGTTTTAGCTTTCACGTTTAGGTCTTTGATCTGTTTTGAGTTGATTTTTGTAAACGGTGTGAGTAGGGGTCCAACTTCATTGTTTTGCGTGTGGGTATCCAGTTGTCCCAGCACTAGAAAGACTATTCTCTCGTCACTGAATGGCCTTAACACCCTGTCAAAGATTGAGTGACCATAAATTTGGAGGTTGACTTGTGGTCTCTGAATTCTCTTCCATTGGTCAACGTGTTTATCTTCTGCCAGCACCACCAGACTTGCTTTCTGTAGCTTTGTAATAGCTTTTCGTACTGGGAAGCGTGTCTTCCAACTTTGTTCTTCCTTTTCAAGATTGTTTTAGCTATTTGGGATCCATCGTATTTCCATACAAATTTTAGAATCAGCTTGTCAATTTCTTTAATAAAGGCAGCTCAGGTTTTGATGAAGATTGCATTGAATCTGTGGATCGATTTGTAAAGTATTGTCATCTTACGATGTTAAGTCTTTCAATTCATGAACATGGGGTATTTTTCAATTTATTTAGGTCCTCGCAAGTTTTTTTTATGGTTTCAGCATGTAGGTCTTGCACTTCTTTTGCTAAATTTATTCCTAAGTATTTTGTGCTTTTTGATGCTATTGTAAATTTTCTTAATTTCAATTTTGGATTATTCATTGCTAGTTTATAGAAATACAATTGAGGGGCCGGCCCGGTGGTGCAGCGGTTAAGTTCGTACCTTCTGCTTCGGTGGCCCGGGGTTCACCGGTTCAGATTCCGGGTATGGACATGGCACCACTTGGCACGCCATGCTGTGGTAGGGGTCCCACATATAAAATAGAGGAAGATGGGCACGGATGTGAGCTCAGGGCCAGTCTTCCTCAAAAAAAAAAAAAAAACCCAAAAACTAATTGATTTTTTGTATGTTGATCTTGCAACCTGGCTGAATCTTGTTTATTAGCTCTAATTTTTTGTGTGGATTCTTTAGGATCTTCTATATACAAGTTCATGTCATCCACAAATAGAGATATTTTTACTTCTTTTTCTGATCTTGATGCATTTTCTTTTTTTTCCTCACCTAATTAACCTATCTAGAACTTCCAATGCTATGTTGAATAAAAGTGGGAAGAGTGGGCATCCTTGACTTATTTCTGATCTTAGAGGGAAAGCTTTCAATCTTTTGTCATTTAGTATGATGCTATCTATGGGTTTTTTGTAGCTGTCTTTATCAGGTTAAAGAAGGTCCCTTTTATGGCTAGTATGTTGGATGTTTTTTTTATCATGGAAGGGTGCTGGATTTTGTCAAATGCTTTTCCTGCATTTATTGAGACGATTATGTGCACCCCCCCCCCCGCCGTGTTCTATTAATATGGTACACTACATTTTCATATGTTGACCCACCCACGCATTCCTGGCTTAAATCCTAGCTGGTTACAATGTATGAGCCTGTTCATATGTTGACGAATTTTGTTTCCTAGTGATTGTTGAGAATTGTTACATACACATTCCCGAGGGGTGCTGGTCTGTACTGTTTCTTGTAATGTCTTTGTCTGCTGGCATCAGGGTAACCCTTGACTCATAGAATGAACTAGAAGTTCCCCTCTTCTATTTCTTGGAAGAGTTTGTGAAAGATTGCTGTTAACACTTCTTTAACTGTTTGGGGAAATTCACCAGTGAAGCTACCTGAGCCTGGGCTTCTCTTTGTGACCGTTTTATTTTATTATTTTTTAAGTAATAATTCAATCTCTTGTTACAGATCTATTCAGATTTTCTATTTCTTCTTGAGTCACTTTTGGTAGTTGGCATGTTTCTAGGAACTAGTTCATCTGGGTTATTCAATCTGTTGGCGTACTTTGTTCATACAGTCTCTAATCATTTTTATTTCTATAAGTTTGGTAGTAATGTCCCCTCTTTCATTCCTGGCTTTAATAATTTGAACCTTCTCTATTTTTCTCTTGATCGGTCTAGCCAAAGATTTGTGATTTTCATTGATCTTTTGAAACAATTTTTGGTTTCATTCATTTTTTTCTTCTATTTTTTGATTCTGTTTCATTTATTTCCACTCTAGTATCTAATATTTCCTTTTTTCTGCTTGCTTTGGGTGAAGTTTGCTTTTATTTTTCTAGTTTTTTCAAGGTGTAAAGTTAGGTTGTAGATTTGAGATCTTTCTACTTTTTTCTGATACATGCGTTTATGGCTATATCTTCTAAGCTCTGCTTAGCTGCGTCTCATCAGTTTTTGGTATGCTGTGTTCTTGTTTCATTATCTCAAAGTAGTTCCTAACTTCCCTAGTGATTTCTCATTTGACCCATCGGTTATTTAGGAGTATACTGTTTACTTTCCACAAATTTATGGATTTCCCCAATTTTTTTCTATTATTGCTTTCTAATTATATTCCATTGTGGTTAGAGAACACACTTTGCGTGATTTCAGTCCTTTTTAAATTTCCTGAAACATGTTTCATGGCCTAACATATGGTCTGTTGTGGAGAACATTCCATGTGCCCTTGAAAAATGTGTTTTCTTAGGGTTAGCCTGGTGGCATAGTGGTTAAGTTCACGTGCTGTGCTTTGGCAGCCCAGGGTACATGGGTTCAGATCCCAGGAGTGGACCTACTCACTGCTCATCAAGCCATGCTGTGGCAGCGTCCCAAACACAAAAAATAGAGGAAGATTGGCACAGATGTTAGCTCAGGGCTGATCTTACCCCGCACCCCACCTCAAAAAAAAAAAGAGGAATATTGGCAACAGATGTTAGCTCAGGGCTAATCTTCCTCACCAAGGAAAAAAGAAGCATATTCTCCTGTTGGTTGGTCTAGATGTCTGTTAGGTCTGGTAGATTTGTAGTGGTGTTCGAGCCTTCTATTGCCTTATTATTCTGTCTAGTTGTTCCATCCATTACTGAGTGTGGGGTTTGAAATCTCCAACTGTTATTGTTGAGTTCTCTATTTCTCCCTTCACTTCTGTCAGTTTTCGCTGCATGTTGGGGCCATTGGGTGCATATATGTTTATAATATATCTTTTTGATGGATGAATTGACTCATTATAAAATAGCCTTCTTTGTCTTTAACAATAAATTTTGCCTTAAAGTTTGCTTTGTCTAATATTAGCATATCCTCTTCAGCTCTCTGGTTACTGTTGGCATGGTATATTGTTTTCAATTCTTTTACTTTCAACTCATTTATGCCTTTGAATCTAAAGTGTGTCTCTTGTAGACAGCATATTGTTGGGTCATGTTTTTTTAAACCCATTCTGCCAATTCTTGCCCTTTATTGGGAGTGTTTAATGTATTTAAATTTAATGCAATTACTAAGATAGGTTTTATGTCTGCCATTTTGCTATTTGTTAGCTGTGTGTCTCATGTCTTTTTTGTTCCTCTATTCCTCCATTACGACGTCTTTTCTACTAAATAGATATTTTCCAGTTTAATATTTTAATTTCCCTGTTGTTTCTTTTACTATGTTTTTTGAATTATTTTCTTAGCGTTTGCCCTGGGGATAGTTAACATCTTATAACAGTTAGTTTGGAGTAATACCAACTTAATTTCAATAGTAAACAAGACTTTGCTCCTACATAGCTTTGTTCCTTGCCTACCTCCTTTTGCATTATTGTCATACAAGTTACCTCTTTATACATTGTGTACCCATTAATATAGATTTGTGATTATTGCTATATGCGGTTGTCTTTTAAATCAGATAGAAGAGAGTTACAATCAAAAATACATTTATAGTCTTTTATATGTACCAATATGTTTACCTTTACTGGTGTTCTTGATTTTTTTCGTGTGACTTGAATTATTGGCTAGCTTCTAGTACCTGAAGAACTCTCTTCTTATAGAGTAGGTTTACTAACAATGGATTCTCTCAGTTTTTGTTTATCTGGGGATCTCTTAATTTCTTTTTTATCATGATAGTTTGCTGAATATGGAATGCTTGCTTTGACAGTCTTTCCTTCAGCATTTTGAAAATGTCATCCTGCTGCTTTCTGGTCTCCATGCTTCTGGTGATAAATCAGCTCTTGATTGTATTGAGGCGTCATGCATAATGAATTGATCTCTGCTCATTTCAAGATTCTGTCTTTGTTTTTGGTATTCAGCAGTTTGATTATGACATGTCCAGGTGCAGATCTCTTGGAGTTTTTCATATTAGGAGCTCGTGGAGCTTCTCAGATGTGATTAATTTTTTAATCAAATTTGGGATGTATTTGGAAATCATTTCTTCAAAAATGCTTTCTGCACCTTTCTCTCTTTCCTCTCCATCCTATTATGCATATGTTGGTATGCTTGATGGTATCTCACAGATCCATAAGCATCTGTTAATTTTCATCTTCATTCTTTTTTATCTTCCTCAGAATGGGTAATCTTAATGGACCTATCTTCAAGTTCACTGGTTGTTTATTCTCTGTGCTCAAATCTGCTCTTGTGCCCCTTTAATGAATTTTTCATTTCAATTGTTGTATTTTCCAATTCCAGAATTTCCAGTTGATTCCTATTTATAGTTTCTATCTCTTCACTGATAGCCTCTATGTGGTACAACATCAACCCTCTACTTTCCTTTAGTTATTTAGACATGATTTTCCTTACTTCTTAGAACATATTTCAAGTCTTTGTCTAGTAAGTCCAATGTCTGGGTTCCACAGGCACAATTTCTATCAATGGCCTTTTTTTTTTCTTGTATACATGCTGTACTTTGCATGTCTTTTAATTTCTTTGACAACTGGTCATTTAACATAATGTGGCAACTTTGCATATCAGATCCTTCCTCCCCTTGCCCAGGATTTGTTGTTGTTGTTTATTTGTTCAGTAACTTGCAGAACTAATTTTGCAAAGTCTGTATTTTTTGTCACGGGTGGCCACTGAATTCTCTGCTCAGTTAGCTTACTGGTCGGCTAATTATTGGACAGAGATTTCCTTAACACTTGGGGAACACTTTGGGAAACCAAAAATTCATCCAGTCTTTGCCAAGGAGTGCTGTGTGCTTGTTGGGGCATGCCTTCAACACTCAGCCAGGTAGTTGATAACACTGCCTTCAACTTTCACTTCCCACTTGCACAGAGCCTTAAAGTCATCCAGAGGTGAGCACTCAAGGGCCTTCTCAGTATTTTGTGAGCATGCGCACAGCCCTATACAGGCACATTACTTCCAGATTTTCAGGAAAATGTTGGAGCTTTCAAAGCCCCAATGAACATCTCATTCCCAGGCTTTTCCTTTTAAGTTTTTTCATTAGTCTATTGTTTGCCCCCAACTGTTATCTGCCTCCCCCCACCAAGCAGCTATGAACTTAAACAACTGCCTCTAATTGTTTTTAACAAATATCCCCAGGGAAAAGACTTTATACATTGTGTGAGCTCTGAGTCAAATAAAGAGAATCTTACAAATAGGATCTCCCAGGAAACCACCAGACAGGTCAAATAATAATTCTCTGGGAATGAGGCTTTAACTGGTTCTGCCTCCTCCAGTGGCTCCTGGGTTGTTGGTTTCAGGGCTATCGTAGAGCTGGGGGATGGGTGGGAATGAGGTAAGGCAAAATGCTGCAACGCTCACTGTTCTTACTGGGAGTTAGACATTTTTCTTGAGATTTAGACCTTTTTCTTGCATAAACTCTTTTGGGCTTAAATAAAACAAGTTGCGGCAAGCCTTTGGTCCGTTTCTAGAGTTCTGAAAAGGTTGATTCTGACTATTTTTGTCAGCTTTCTTGTTGCTCTCATGGAGGAGAGAATTTTTGGAGGTCCTTATTCTTCCATCATTGCTGACATCCACTAGCATGTTCTTGCTGCGTGGGATAAAAAGGTGCTGGGGACCCAAGCGATGATAGGATTTACCCCTCCCCGAGAGCATGAGGAGTGCTCCACAGATCTGTGAGACCTATGAGACCACCAAATTTTCTTCCCTCCCCTGATACAGACCAGCATGCAGATTAGGACATCCTGTTCAAGCCAACCTGTTTGAATCAGATAAATGGCCAGACTAGATGATCTTCCATGTTCCTTTTGGCAGAGACTCTGACCTGAATGTGTCTCCTTGCAGATCAACCTCACCCTGCAAGAAATAATCAACGGTGTGAATGCCTCAGATCCAGACTTATGTTTCCAGGCCACCCAGGCAGCCAGGTATCACCAAACAGACTTCTGTTTACAGGTTCACAGCTAGAAATGAGCGTCACTGGCCTATTTGGTTTCTTGGCAGTGGCAAAATCCCACATGATGTAAGAAAAGGCTAGTCCCTCCAAAAGTGAGAGGAAATTGCTCCCCTACACTGTCCTTGAGAACAACGTAAGATATGCAAGTGTTGTCAGAAATGAATGGCTTAATTTAAATTGGCCCCTACAGGAATCTTGGCTCATAGATAACACCTGAGGGGGAGAATGTTTCTTCATCCCAGTGAAGTGCTATAGGCTGAACTCAAGGAGATTAAGTAGCTGTGGCCCAGCTGCTTGTCTCATTTGATAGTCAGGCATGCCAAGACCATCTATAAAGGAGGTTATTAATACCTGCTTCGTATGACTTGTTTTTGTTCTTTCTCTTTCCTTGCAAAGGAAAATGCTGTCCCGGGAAAGGAACCCTCCTCTAAAACTGATTATTGAAGCAGGGCTCATTCCCAGGCTGGTGGAGTTCCTGAAGTCATCGCTTCACCCCTGCTTGCAGTTCGAGGCAGCCTGGGCTCTGACCAACATCGCTTCGGGGACCTCGGAGCAGACTCGAGCCGTCGTGGAAGGGGGAGCCATCCAGCCTCTGGTGGAGCTTCTGTCTTCCCCTCATATGACTGTGTGTGAACAGGCAGTGTGGGCCCTCGGTAACATAGCAGGTGAGCCTCTCCCCCTTGAAGGACTAAGAAAACGGCAGGCCAGGCAGTGGCATGCTGTGGGAGTTCTTTGGGTAGTATTGTGGGCCTGATACTCTAAGTACCTAGACATGCTGGGAAAAGCACAACAGGCTTTTCCAAAATTCAGGGTCAAGTTCAGAGGCCAAAGATTGAAGCTGAAGCCAGACAATGCAGTATGTACTGAAGCTACATGTGGCCTGGGGACGTCTGCCAATACCGGGGTCCTACGGCCTCAGGTCTTAGTTGAGCTTTAGGAACAAAAGACATGTCTTTGGTCAATGTAGGGGTTTATGATAGACCCTTACATAACCCAGGACCCTAAAGGATCTTACTTCCAGTGACAGTTGCCAAGGGAACATGCAAAACAAGTTTCCTTAGTTGGGGTAAAAGTCCACCCTGAAAACATAGTCCTAAGACTGGCCTGGTGGATTTGCACGAGCTGGGGAGGTCGTGCTACAGGATTAGAAGCTCCAGGATTCCTGGCTGAATATAAATACAGTGCTCTGGAGGAAACGCACTCAATTAGGCCCCTCAGGATTTTGGCAAATTAAGCTCAGCCAAATATCAGCAATTTCAAGTTCAGAGAATTAACAGCCCGCCATGACTGAGTCAGCAGAAACAACGGTATGATTAGACCTCCAAGGATTTGAGATATTGGGATTAGCAAAGGCAGAACATAAAGTTATTCTGCTTTTTTTAAGTGCTTGCAAAAATAAGGCACCTATTAGAGGGCCTTTGCTTCTCATTTGGCTTGGTTCGGTGAGGAACAGGCAAAACTGGGTGGTATGATGTAACGTGTGCCTTGCCTGATGGTTTAAGAATTGCCAGCTGAGGCTTCTACGGTCTAAAAATTGGTATTCTAGCCAAAGTGGCAGACGGCTGATGGCTAGCATCTATCCATCTCCCAGACTTTGTTCTGAGTCGCATTTGCAAGTTACTACCCTGTGCCAAAGTCTTCTGGGAGGACAAGCTGGTCTGCAGTGGCCTTCCTCTTCCTGAGGACTGTGCTGTGAAATGCCACCAGCATTTAGAGCCCACTGCCTGGGCCCAGTTGGCTGCCTCCTTGATGCATCCGCAGACTCTGCTTATAGAAATCGTTGCTGCGTGGTGCCTGCTTTTCACATCAGGCCTATCCACCCAACTGACGTGTTGCAGACCCAGGATCTAGTTCATGGCTGTACCATCTACTTGCCCAGTCAAGGAATGAGTTTTGACCTCTCAGCCTTTGCACAGATTTTTTAAAAAATTAGTTACCCACCCCAGGATTGTCTTTGTTCCCTCTTTGAATGTCATTTTCTTATCTGTTTGCAGGTGATGGCCCAGAATTCAGAGACATTGTCATCTCAAGCAATGTCATCCCACAGCTGCGGGCCCTGATTTCATCAACCACACCAGTGAGTGTCTTCAAATTAGACAAACTAGCTTGGTAACAAGTTCCCAAAGTTGGGAAACTGGGGAAGTACTTCCAAATTAATGCTCCATCATGTGGTTGCTGCCTGGCCCTTTGTGACAGCAATTATAAACAAGGCCTAGGACTGAATACCACTTTGGGTAGAAATTGGTCCAAATTTGTTTTCAGGGGAGAAGTGCTGATCTTTTGGGGTCACTAGAAGAGGTCTGTTAAAGTTTTCCTAAGCTTACATCCTGCAAAAGTAGATGGATAAGCTCTCCATGCAAGGCACACAGACAGAATTAGTGGCTTACCACTAATTCCCGGGTAACAGGGTTTAGAGCTGAATCTTAGAGTCAAAGTTGATTGATATGGTGACAATAGATGACTGCCTGGATTAGGAATTAAATTTGGGCGCTAGATTCGCCTCAAACAAAAATGAAGAGAAGTTGGCTTTCCAAAAGCCAAAGGAATACATGCCCAGCCCTCAAAGTGGGAGAAAATCTGGCGTGGTTGAACCCGGAAAAGGCTGGCATGACTAAGGGAGTTTGCAAGGAGAGAGCGGTGTGAGATGGCAAGTAGGATGAGGGGCTTAGACATCATCCTGGTGGCAAAGGCACGCCTGTGGAGGATTTTGAAGTAGGAAGTGAAGGTCTGATCTTTTAGAAAGACCCTTCAGGTTGCTTGTTGTAGGCACTGTAGCAGAGGGACATGGTGACGCATGTGGACCTGGGATGCTGCTGTGCTGGACATGGAAGGGAGACAGAAAGAAGCTAGGATGCTGTCAGGTTTGGGGTTAGGTCGCCTAGATGACATTCCTCCTAGAGAAGTGGGGAGGAGGAAAGGAAGGAGGAATCGGAGTCTTCGTTGTACGTGCGAAGTTGAAGCGAGTGAGAGGCACCATCGCCGCAATGGCAGGTAGACAGATAGGAGGGTCTGGCTGATCATATGTGCACGCAGGTGTCGTCCAGCTTGGCAAGGCCAGCTAGAGCTGAGGTCAGCAGCCTAACCTGGCCAGCTGCTTGCTTTTGTAAATAAAGTGTTACTGGTGCACAGCCATGCCCATTTATTTACCCACATATTGTCTGTGGCTTCTGCAGTGTCACAAGGGCAGAGATCTCTAGTCGCGACAGAGACCATGTGGCCCACAAAGCTGAAAATGTTTACTATCTGGCCCTTTACAGACAAAGTTTGCCAACCCCTGACCTAGAGTATGAGGAGAGCCTGGGAGCAAGTCCTGGGGGCTCCAATATTCAGAAGTCAGGCAGAACCTGCCAAGGAGACGGAGAAGAAGCAGCCAGCCCGTTTGGCAATAGAAAACCGGGTTTGGCGTCACAGATGCCAAGAAGAGCTTTCTCAAAAGGGAATGACTGGCTACTAAATTTAGCTGAGGGGCACAGTAACTTTAGGACTGGAAAGCAGCTGTTGGATTTGGTGACTTGAAAGGAACTGATTTCAACACTGACTACAAAGAAGTGGGGACAGAATCTGGACTAGAAGGGTGGGGGAACAAATGGGAATCTGTGAGGTAGACAGTGCCTGCGGATGCCTTCTTGAGGCTAGACTCTGAAACATAGAAGTGGGTGATGGCTGGAAAGGTGCCAAGAGTTGGGGTTGAAGGTCGCAGAGTATGTTTCTATACTGGTGGGAGTGATCCAGAGGACGGAGATGATCCTGGGGCCAGAATCTTCAAAGGCAAAAAGTGATGGGATCCAGATGTTGGGTAGGACGGCTGATCCTCAAATAGAAGGTCAGCAATGTGGTTATGACAAGTCGGTGGACTGCTGGGAAGACCAGGTAATTCCTGCTTGGTTTTGTTTTGTCGGTGAAAAATGAAATTAGGTCATCAATTGATTCGAGTGGGGAAGGACATTTTGGAGAATATAAGGAAACCTCTGTCTAACATTTGAACATGAAACAAAACATAAAGCTCGTTCTCTGTCGCTAGTATACATTACTACCTAGAACAAATTCCTGTTTGAAGCTCAAACGCTTTGGTTCATGCTGGTCGATGATATCGATTAAAGATGGCAAGGACACACGGCCATTTGCATTTTTCCTTCCTGGCACCTGATGCTGGAGGCAGTCTCCTCGTTACAGATCACGTTTCTGCGGAACATCACGTGGACCCTGTCCAACCTGTGCCGAAACAAGAACCCGTACCCTTGCGAAAGAGCAGTGAAGCAAATGCTGCCCGTCCTCTCCCGCCTCCTTCAGCACCAGGACAGTGAGGTTCTCTCGGACGCCTGCTGGGCCCTGTCCTACCTCACCGATGGCTGCAATGATCGCATCGGCCAAGTGGTTGACATCGGCGTCCTGCCCAGGCTGGTGGAGCTCATGACCAGCTCGGAACTCAACGTCTTGGTAAATGTCCCAGGTGCCATCTGTCCCTGGATGGGCCTTCAGATGAGAGTCTGTAAATCAGATTCAGTCTAGCAAGTTCTGTCTCTCCACCCCCAGCTGTTTACCTAGAACCAAGCTTGTCTTCTGCATTTCCCTGGTTTCTGCCACTCTAGCCAAGGACTTGAATCTATTTTCTCCTAAAATTCCAGTGGGTATTAAGTAATTTACTTTTTCTTAATCTGATACCTAGAAAATACAGAAAAGCACCAAATTAAAATTGCGTATAATCCCTCCACCCAATGAACTGTCCTTTTGTGGCGTTTCTTTCTAGTGGTCTATGCATCGAGACATTAACAAGTTGGCTTATACGGGTGTGTGTGTTTGTTAATGTAAAACTCATTGTAACACTTGAATTTCTTACTCAAGTATAAAAGAGAGTTTCCTCTTATCCTCTCTCTGGTTTGTTCTCTTAGACTACTTCAGATAGAGATGAAAAGTAAAACCAACATTAAATACTTTGCTACGTTATGAAATGTGTCACTTACATAAGACATCTCTTGAAACCATAGTTCAAACTTGCAGGTGCTCCTCTTGACATCTGTGCCTAATGTTCATGAACATCTCTTCCAAGATGATCATAATATTCCTCGGAGGTCAAGGTCAGTTTAGGGGTAGTGCTGGGGGCATGAAGGATGTGAAGAGAATATCGACAGGAAGTTGCTTATTGTGGGGGTCTGGGACCCAACTGGAGCCATCCTGACAAGGCTACTTCCACTTCTCGTTTGAATAACAGATGCCTAACACAATAGGCTAGGAAAACTCTGGAACTGTTGATGGGTGACTCTGGGGCTGCCACTACAGTGCAGAGAAACCAAAAGAAATCCACAGTCAGCCCCCCTAGGACGGTTGCTGTCTTGAGCCCATTTGTGGACCCATCCTGGGAACCTTCAGAGTTATAGCGAGGGGGTTTGTGAATACACCAGAAAATGCCATTGGGATTCCCATGAGCTCCAATTAAATATACAACAGAAGCTTGATACTGGTGCTAAATACAAATTCAGTAGAAATTATGACATTATAAACACTATAATCCACTTAGCAATTTTCCCACTGTAAGGAGATGAAAGGACAGCATCACTTCTTGATAAAGGCATGCCTCGACCTCCATCTCACTTGAGCTGGGAAGTCTCAGGAGGCTGGCAAGTACCTTTAAACTGCATAAATGGCGTGATGTGCTGAATGATAAGGATCATTCTTCACAGGCTTCCAGAGAGCCACCCGTATAGCATGACCAACGTTTGGGAGGGCGCAGTGCTTGGGGTGATCATCACCCTCCACTGTGATAAATTTGCAATACTTGGTTACACCTCTAACCTTCTTCTTCCAGACGCCCTCTCTCCGCACTGTGGGGAACATCGTCACGGGAACCGATCACCAGACCCAGGTGGCTATTGATGCCGGCATGCTGAGCGTTCTTCCCCAGCTCCTGATGCACCCCAAGTCCTCCATCCAGAAGGAGGCAGCCTGGGCCCTGAGCAACGTGGCCGCAGGGCCCTGCCAGCACATCCAGCAGCTCATTGCTTGCGGCATGCTGCCTCCGCTGGTGGCTCTGCTAAAAAACGTAAGTGGCGTACTTGGCGTCTGTGACAAAAGGCTACTTTCCAACTGGCCCTGTGTTAACTCCTTTGGGAATCCAGACGCAGGCTAAGGAGCAAGTTAGTTGAGATCTCCACAAAGCTGTAAAACCTTAGTTTGCTGGTTCTCCCTGAGAAAAAGGAAGAGCATTCCATTTTGGACAACCCATTAAAAATCTAGAAGACTGAATAGGCATTGCTCAATGAAGGGGTGACCCTATCACTCAAAGATCTGGAAAAATCTTGAGCTGGGAAATATTGGCTTATCTCTAGGTGGTGTTAAAAGAATACGCCATCAAGTCTGTTCTTGCCAAAAGAGGGAGGTGATTTCGTTTTGTTTCAGGAGGAAAAATGTATCAGTTTCTGGTGATAATATACACTGAAGAAAGGTGACCTTTTCAGTGTAAAAATCACATTGATTAAAGTGGTAATACACACGGAAAATCCAGACATAAAAGTAGAAAACGCAATGAAGCTTCCTTCTTCCTCCTGACTCCCATTTCCCTTCCCGAGGGCAACTACCATCGTCAGCATTTCTTTTTGTCACCTTTTAGTGGAGAAGCTATGTTTAAACCACCTACCTGTGAAACAAGTCAGAGGGGGCTACCTTAGGTTGGAGGTGGGGAAGTAGGTGGAATAGGATGGGAAAGAGAAGCTACTGGTGGTGGTCCTGCTCCCAGGGTGGAGGGTGGGTTCCCAGGAGGTATGAAAAGGTAGGCCAGGTGTGTGATCCAAATCACAGCATCTTCTGATCTATTCGACACTTCCTATCCTGCTGCGAGTCTGTCCGTATTCCAATCAGAAACATCCAGTCATGAATCCCGGAGTAATCTTATTTCAAACCATGCCTGTTGCACTATAACTTGGAGCCAGAAGTTGTTGGTTTGGGTTTTTGATCTTATTTTAAACCGAGGTCACAGTTTTCCCCAGCCATAAGATGGGAGGAACTCCTGCCCAGGGATGGGAGGATTCACGATAAATTATTCCCATATTTCTGGGCCAAGACGTTTTTATAAGCGTAAGGGATCCGTTGAGTGATATTTCAGTGGCCTTCCTCTGTCACTTCTGGCCTGGCTCCATCCCCAAGATCACGTCTGTGTGCTCAGCTTTGTGGCTATGCAGCTGCTTGTCCAAAGTTTCACTGGGCCAGAAAGAGAAGAAATGTAGACATAGCCCACTATAATTGAAAATTCCAAGCATAGTGCCTGAATTGGTTTATGTTCTATTTTTCCCATAACCTGACTTAAGGAAGTGGATCTGTTTGAACTTAGAACCTTTCCTCTAAGACTCCATATGACTCTGCCTGCCTGTTTTTTGGCCCCTCAGAAAATGCCATCTTCTGGGGCCAGCCTGGTGGTGTACTGGTTAAGTTTGTATGCTCCGCTTTGGTGGCCTGGGATTAGCAGGTTGGGATCCCAAGTGTAGACCTACCACCACTCGCCAAACCACACTGTGGTGGCAGCCCACATAAAATAAAGGAAGATTGACACAGATGTTAGCTCAGGGCTAATCTTCCTCAAGTAAAAAGAGGAAGATTGGCAGCAGATGTTAGCTCAGGGCAAATCTTCCTCACACATACACACAAAAATACCATCTTCTCAAGAACTAGAGGCAGGTTGCCAAGATATTCTATGTAAATTGCACATGTCATCCTGGCTGTCACCAGCCTACCTAGAAACTGAACCAAGTTAGCATCACTCCATTGAAGTTCTTCGGGATCTGTAAAGGACATAAATTTCTCTTTCTGCAGGGAGAATTTAAAGTCCAGAAAGAGGCGGTCTGGACAGTGGCTAACTTCACAACTGGGGGCACCGTGGACCAGTTGATCCAGCTTGTCCGCTCTGGAGTCTTGGAGCCACTGGTGAATCTGCTCACCATCCAAGACCCCAAAATTGTTCTCATCATCCTTGACATCATCTCTTTTATCCTCCAGGTGAGCTGTTCTGAACAGGTTGGTTCTAAACAGCAGTCTCCAAATTTAAGCTGTTTCATTTGGTTCTTAAAACCCAAGTAGGATTCTCTTTCCTCTCCACTTCCCACCCCGTCTCCCTGTCCACACATCCTATGGATAACAACAATGAGAGGCCTTTTAAAGAAAGTCTATCTTCATTTCTCAAAGGAGTGTCCTTGTTCCCAGCCCTGTTTTAGATGCTCAGGATACAACGAGCAAAGTCCTTGTTTTAATAGAGCTTATGTATTAGTGGGGAGGGGAACAGACACAACACGTGAGTAAAATACACCTGATGAAGGGGAAGCCACTGATGGCTCGGAGTAGGGAGGGGATGGTGATTGCTTATGCCATATGTCAGGAGAAACTTCTCTGAGGAAGAACACTTGAGCAAAGACCTGAAAGAAGTGAGTGAGTCGTGTGGCTATCTGGGGAAGAGCATTCTAGGTGAAAGGAATAGCAAGGAGGAGGGTGTGGCCAGAGCGGAGCAAAGGGGTGGAAGGTGGCGTGCGATCAGGCTCATGGCATCCAGGCGCCAGACCACTTAAGGTCTGTGAGAACTTTGACTTTTCTGAGTGAGGTGGAGAAACCAACTGAAGGTTTGAAGTAGGAAAGAATAGTGAGCCACGTGACTGGCTCTTTTAGAAGGCTAAAACACAGGACACACTTGAAGGAGCAGCAAGAAGTTGGCAGGGATAGATCCTGAGGGACCATAGTAGACTTCCTTTTCCATTCAACTATGTGGCTGGGAGAATGGACGACAAAGTCTTGAATTAGAATTCTAGAAAAGTCTTATTTCTGAAATAAAGGTAGGTGAAGCCAATATTTCCATACTATTTGTGTCAGTTCTATATTGCTGCGTAACAAATTACCTCTCAGTGGGCTTAAACATTATTTCAAATAGTGGCTGGGTTAGGAATCTAGGGGCAGCTTAGCTGGATGGTTCTGGCTCAGGGTCTCTCATAAAGTTCAAGATGTCAACTGGGGCTGCAGTCTCATCTGAAGGCTTGATGGAGGCTGGAGGATCAGCTTCCAAGGTGACTCACGCACACGCCTGGCAAGTTATTCTTCCCACGTGGACCTCGCCATAGGACAGCTTGAGTGTCCTCACATCATGGCAGCTGACTTCTTCTGGGGTGGGTGACCTGAGAAGGCAAGGCGGAAGCCCCAGTGACTATTATGACCTATAAAGGAGGTCATCTTAACAACACCCTATTGGTTACTCTGATCAGCCCTATTCAGCATGGGAGGGGACTACACAAAGGCATGAATACGAGGAGGCAGGGATCATCTGGGGCCATCTTGGAGGCTGGCTACATTCATTTGCTTAAAGGTCCTTTCATATGCGACTAAGCTATTTGAAAAGTTTCAAAGTAACACCAGGGAACTCCTTTTAAAAGCCCACTTGAAGCGTCCTTTTCATGTAACTGTCTTGGAAAGAACTGACCTGAATCAAGAAGAGATCTGAAATATAGCCCAATTAGACACGAAGACTTTGAGTGAACCGCACAAAGAGGACAGGCTTGGCAGCCGGTCGACAAAGTTGGATGTAACAAACTTGGGAAAGCACACTTTGTAGGCTATAAAAATTTAATGTCATCTGCTTCATTTAAACTAAACACTTGGGATTTTTTTCTTGGCGAGTCTGGGCAGATTGCCTCTGCTGGACCAGTGAAGCCCTGGATCAGAGGGACATCGGACAGTAGGTTAGAAAGATCAAGATGAGACAGGAGAACGCTTCAAATGGGCAGCACACTGCAGTGGAGGTTCTTTGAAGTAACTTTGGGGCCATTTGCTTTTCATCAAGGTCCAAACTCCTTCTCCAGAGCTCCTACTGCCCTGGGTCATCCCCTACTTTCCAGGTTGCTGTCTGAGGCTGACCTAGCACATTGGTTCCTGTCTCACATTCTTGACTCAAAGCTGATAACTCATCTTGGACCAACAGATAGGACTAGAGGGTATCAAGACTTAGATGCATGGTATAAACTTGCATCAGGTAAACAATATGGCCTAAGGAATGTTTAATTTGATCCATAGGAGGTTTTTTATTACTGCTCACAAAACAGCAAGCAGACCCATCAGGATATGACGCCAAAGTTCTCCCTCCTTCTCCCTCCGTCTCCCCCTCCCTCCCTCTCTCTCCCACCCCCCTCTCCCCC
>NC_060273.1:35467964-35491991 GCF_021613505.1 Equus quagga | reverse complement strand
TTTATCGAATATGCATAATTATGCATACTATGCAGCACTTACTCCTTCACCACTTGGTCCTTGCTCTTCCTTTTCCTGGGGAATGCTGTTATCCTATGATTGACCCTGGCAAAACACTATTCATTAAGAACTCATCTTATTTTCCAAGCCTTCTGCACACATCTTCTATAAATTAAATCTCTGGTAGTTTGTTATAGTTTAAAAAGTATAATATGATAATTGTCTCCTCCAATACCATGAGTTATGAAAGGCCTCCTTTAAATCACATCTTGGTCTGGAGTTTTGTGTGCCTGGCCCGCAGTATATGTACGAATGTTTAAATAGCCATGGATGATAAATCCAATGACCAGCATTGGATTCAATCCACTCACGTTGTTTGTTTCTGGGGACTTCGGTATTTGCTAGGGTGTGGCTTCTGTGACTAAGTGTTACCGCCCAAGTGGGCTTGTCTGGCTGCCGCAAGACATGCCAGTAGTCAGGAGGCAAGGTGGTAGGAGAGAAAAGACTTTATTACAGCTTGCCAGCAAGAGGGAAGATGGCCGCCGGCTCATGTCCAAAAGAACCATCTCACAGGACAAAGACTACAGGCCAGTTATATGTGGGCTGGTCTCCAGGTGGGGGACGTGGCTGGTCTCTGGGTGGGGCAGACATCTGGTCCCAGTTCCTGGTAGTCCTTTGTTTTTACTGGATATGCATCAGAGAATGGAGCAGTGGCCCTCTCCCCTGATCTTTCAGTTGTCATTGATGATGGCCATCAGCATAGGCTCTTTGCCTGGGCGTCATCACATTCCTAAGGAACTCAAAAGAGCAAAAGTTACCATCTTAAAGCAGCTGGGATGGGCTAGTTAGTCAGAGGTCATTTAAAGTTACGATATGGTTTATTTTCTACAATATTGACTTCCCTTATGTCAACCTTGCCTTGAGCCGGTATCATAAGGGTCTCCCGTCTTGTCTTGCAAGGGTTCCCAGGGAGTGCAGGGCCAGGACATCTGCATGTGCAGAGCATCACTTGATGATTCTTTCAAACTGGCATTTAAAACAATTTCCTTGAATTAGAAGGGGGTGTCTACTAAATAGTGATAGTGGTATATTTTTGGATGGCAGCATATTCAGCAAAAGGAGTATTGTATCTTGTGCAATGAAGATAAATATAACCACAATGGGGAGGAGATCATGCAATTTTAAACCCATTTGGGAAAAGTGGAACTGCGACTGCACATTCTGGAAAGGGAGTGACAAATAAAAATGGCAAGCAATAGGATATATCGGAGTATATGAGGAAGCCATTTGGTATAAACCTAATTCGGCCTGACTTTGTTTTTTCCAAAAGGGCCTGACTGTGGCTGTTGAGCACGCATTGTATATCTGCTTAGACATTTCCTGTGGCCAGAACAAAGGCCCTTGAGATAAAGGTGCAACTTCCCCCCACATTGGCATTTCCTTAGGGATAAGCATTTTTCCTTAGGCTAGGAACTGATTGCTGCACTCACCTTTGACTACCCAGCTCACCTGTGACCACTCAGCTGGAGACAACAGACTGCCACCCTGCTGTGTTCACTGAGACAGAAGACCTACCTGCTGTTTCCATCAATCGCTGTGCCAACAGAGCAGCCTCGCGACTATTGTGAAAGGGACATTTCAATCCTATGTGAAACATCCTCTCTGGGGGTATATAACCACTCCGTGCACCCCACTTCTTTGGTGCCCTTTCTTCCTTCAGGAAGAAAGGCCCCGGGTCATGGTCCTCAGATTTCAGCTCAGAATAAACTCACCCAAATTTTCATTAATAGATTGGTTACGGATTATTTTCGTCGACAGGAGCCTTTGGTCTGGTTCCACTGACGTGAAGCTCTGTCTCCGAAGGGCATTTGCCTGGAGACTCACATTCTCTCCTCCTGTCCACAGGCAGCAGATGTGCTTTCTGAGAAGGAAAACCTGTGTCTTCTGATAGAAGAGCTTGGCGGGCTTGATAGAATCGAGGCTTTGCAGCTTCATGAGAACCGTCAGGTTGCCCGGACTGCTTTGAACATTATCGAGAACCACTTTTGTGAGGTGAGTGACTTCAGAGTGCAAAGGAGTGCCCATACCTCCTGGCGGGCCACCTCAGCAGCTGATCACCTGGCAGGTGCCTGTGCTTTCGCTGTGAGGCGGGTGACCGGCCAGGCAGGCTTCTCTCGTGACTCAGCTCTGACTGTCTCTTCTATCCGTAGCATATGGACCGTCTTTAAGGAGCAGCTCCCTAGTTCCTGGAAACTTCTCTAGTCCCATAGAAGCTTATCCTGTTGCCTCTGGTTTAGCATTTCACTTTTTTTTTTTTCCTACTTGCCTCTTTTTGGGACAGGGGAATGTGGAAGGGAGGAGATATGATGCCAGAGTGACTTTTTACTGAAAAATGCAAACAACTAGAGCGAGCTTAGCTTGTGAAAGACCATTTTGCTCCTTACTGCATTTTGTCTCTTTCCAGAATACAGTGTTTGGGGATGAACTCTACAAAAGGCTTCTAAGGGGAATAATCAGATAGCATTAGACAATTTCTTTGAAACTCTTTTCTGTAATATGTGTCATGTAAAGTTTACCATTTTAACCATTTTTAAATGTTCAGTGGCATTAAGCACATTCACGTTACTGTGCAACTATTGACACCATCCATCTCCAGAACTTTTTTCTTTCTAAACTGAAACTCTGTCCCCATTAAACACTGACTCCCCATTCCCCCACCCCCAACCCCTGGTAACTACCATTTTACTTTTGGTCTCTGTAAATGTGACTATTCTAAGTACCTCATATAAGCGGAATCATACACAGTATTTGTCCTTTTGTGACTACCTTATTTTGCTTACATAATGTCCTCAATGTTCATCTATGTTATAGCATATGTCAGGATTTCCTCCCTTTTTAAGGCTGAATAATATTCCATTGTATAGATATACCACGGTTTGTTTATCCATTCATTCATTGACGGACACTTGGGTTGTCCTTTTGGCTGTTGTGAATAATGTTGCTATGATTATGGGAGTACAAATATCTGTTCAAGTTCCTGCTTTCAACTGTTTTGGGTATATACCCAGAAATGGAATTCTTGGATCATATGGTAATTCTGTTTGTAATTTTTGAGGAACCACCGTACTGTTAGCCATGGTGGGTGCACCATTTTGCATTCCCACCAGCAATGCACGAGGATTCCCATTTCTTAATATCCTCACGAATACTTGCTACTTTCTGCTTTTTTGATCATAGCCATCCTAATGGGTGTGCAGTGGTGTCTCATTGTGGTTCGATTTGCGTTTGTGTTAGATACTTTTCACATGAGGAATGTGCGTTCAAAGTTCTTAAGTGGCCAGGTAAACATGGAGCCAGGGGTTTACAGAGTGAATGAGCTCTGTTAGGTGTCAAACTTGAATCATCAGAAAAATCCAGGGCCATAAGATAAATATGACCGGGTTGGTGGTTGTTGCTAACTGGAGGTAGCTAATCTTGGTTTGGGACCAAGAGGATGCTCCCAAAGTAAAGAAGACGCAGAATGGTGATTAGCATCTTCTGGGTTAAAAACCTCCTATGAAAATCTTGTCATTAGGGGTCTTATCCCTTAAAGGGGTTCAGATCCATAGGACTTGTCCAAGGGCTCTGGGTTAAAGGCTTCTGATCTAGAAGTAACAGCTACATCCATTGTATCCTTACTATAAGATAGTGTTCTATGCATCAAAACTGCATTTGAAAAGAAGCCAGACGCAAAAGGACAATATTGTATGACGCCACTTACATGACGGACCTAGGGTAGTCAAATTCATAGAGACAGGAAGTAGAATGGTGGGTGCCAGGGGTTGAGGGAGGCAGGAAATGGGAAATGGTTTGAAGACCACAGAGTTTTGGTTTGGAAAGATGGAAAAGTTCTGGAGAGGGATGGTGGTGGTTGCACAGCAAAGTGAATGTATTTAATGCCACTTAAAAATGATTAAAGACGGTAAATTTTATGGTGTGTTTTACCACACACGAAAAAACTGCCTTTAAGGTTCATTCTGAGAAATACTTCAATGTTTCCCCCCTTCTTTCTTTCCTCCGAGGGAGCCTCGAGGCCAACTTAGAGCAAATTTCAATCCGCAGAAGATCTTAAGCAGTCAATTGTGTGGTAATAATGTGCTGAGAGCCTGGAGATGTAACAGTGTGTCTTCTCCCCCGAAGGAAGAAGAAAATGGCGTAACGTTACCAGCCCTGGACCAAGACCCGGAATTCTTAAAGCGCTTAACAAAAAAAGACTAAAGCTCCCCAACTTCTAAATCAATGCCCAAACCCTAAATGGTAATTTCTTGAAGAAGCAGCACTCCTATATCTTGGTGTATCACAGGTGTAAAGCTTTTAAAACTGAATGTCAATAAAATTTTCGACACTTTCGCCTCTTTCTATAAAAAAAAAGTGCAGTTAAGTCACTTGTGTCTTAGAGTCGTGTGGAATTCATCTGCCAAGAACACGTGGTTTAGAGGTTACCTTTAAGGATCTTAAAGTGAGATCTTCAGAGCAGGGTAGAATGGTCTATAGCTATCTAGACAAACTTTGACTTGTAGACTTGGTTTAACCAGTATTTCTTAAACATATTTATTTGACCATGGGTCCCCTTCCCTTTTTATCTTCACGTAATGCCTATTAATACAGAATATTCTTCAGGGAAAGCCTTGTGGGCGATGGTCAAAAGGAGAGTTCCTGGGATGGGAAGGACCTAGAAACACAGTACTGGGCAGTGTGGTAATGGATGTGGGATACATTAAAGGAAGATTGGATTTGATTTGTACAATTTGAGTGTAGAAATTAGATCGTTATATTTTGGCTCGAAAGTGTCACCCCAAAATGTCATGCCTAATGCATGTCTTCACTTGTCCTTGATACGTGAGGAGGAAGGATGTCTGCGTGTCTGTCTAAAATATTGCTGGAAGACAGTTCATGCTCTTACAAACTTCTCATTCAATGGTGAGAACAAATCTACCATTCGGTGGACCTTAGGCCTTCCAATCACTATCTCATCTCCTTTAACTGCCTGCAACTGAGGGCTGTGTTGGCCGGATGGCATCCTCAAAGTGTCGTGGTCTCCCACATGGAAATGGGGGGACCTGGGAGAGCCCATTCAAGTCTCTCCCTTGTTCATCAGCTCAGGACATCCTAGCTTGGCACACCTTCGGCCAAGCAAAGTCTCACTCTCCAAGGACTGAATCTTAGGGACTGAGCACAGAAGAAACAAACAGTTGGCAAGCATTTGTCCAGAGTGGCAGGGCCTGACGCTCAGTGGAGTGGATGCTCTCAGTGGCCGCCTGCTTCTCCAAGGCATCCTTTTGGTCCTATGCACTCTTCCATGCTCTCTTTGTTTAAGTAGCTAGAGTTAGTTTCTATTGCTTGCAACTGAAGAATCTTAACTGATGCACATAAAGAGTGAAAAGCTAAACTATAACTAGTTATTTAAATCCAAGCTATATTAAACCCTATTCTGTCAAGATAGACATTGTATAAAATTTGAAATTTTATATGAAAAATATAAAGTCAAAATACATATATATGAAATGTTACTATATGGTGTATGTTTTATTATATATATTTTTAAAAATGAAAAGCAAAGGTAAGAATGGAAAAGGAGATGATTGTACCACTCCAACACAACTATTTTTATGTTGGCATTTTTCCTTCCAGTTTGAGTTGACATATACATATTTTTTTTATCTAATGGGATCAGATTCTTTTTCAATATTTTAAAATGTCACTTTTTCCCCTATCAGTAGACTGAAGTTAAGGGGAAGGCAGAAGGTGAGGGGGTTTAGAAAAATACGTCTTTGAGGGCCAGCCCTGTGGCCAAGTGGTTAAGTTCACACACTCTGCTTCAGTGACCCAGGATTTCACCGGTTTGGATCCTGGGCACGGACATGGCACCGCTCATCAAGCCATGCTGAGGTGGTGTCCCACATACCACAACTAGACAGACCTACAACTAGAATGAACAGCTATGTACTGGGGGTAGGGGTTGGGGAGAAGAAGAAGAAGAAAAAAGATTGGCAACAGACGTTAGCTCAGGTGCCAATCTTGAAAAAAGAGTCTTTGGGGAAAAAACTGTAGTTAAAGTTTGAAATGCTGAGGTTAGTCATTGTTGCCTAAATGGTCTGACCTTGTTGGTTCAACATCCTGTCCGCCTTTTCTCTCCTCTCTGTCAACTAGTCTTTACTAAAATTGCATAACAAAAGAGCATTCGTAGTTTAAAGATACAGATACCAACTTGTCTAGCAAGGTTTTAAAAAAAGCTATTTGCCTATTGTACATGGTTTGGGTGCAAAGAGATGGTGTTATTCACCTTTTGGCTGGGCGCCCATTGCTTGGACTCATCGTGTTAGGATGACTGGCAGAGCAAGAAAGAGAGAAGGAAGGAGGAACCGGCTCTTTGTCGGCTTTACAGTGTAAAAGCTGAACTGGAACAACTCTGATCCTCTTGCATTTACCCTAGATTTGTCATGTAGCATAGAAGGAATGCAGTTCTCTTGGTTCCCCACGTACAATCCATAATTTACCTGCTGTCTGTTTTCCTGACGCACGGAGTGGCCGTGTTTAACGATAATAGCAGGTGATACTTTAGACATAGTGGGGAAAATAATTGCACTTGGAGTCACCAGCTCTGGGTTCCAGTCTTGGCTCTTTCTCTAAATAGTTGAAACCTGGATGAATCAGGTAATTCCTCTGTTCCTTAGAGCCTTATCTGTCAATTCTTTTCATTCCTTTGGGCTTTAGGTTTTCACCTGTAAAATAAAGGAGTTGGATTAGATAAATTATGGTATAATGTTTTCAGATATTTTATCTTATGAGACTCATAACAACCCTGAAAAGTAGGTGAGGCGAAAATGGTCATCAATTTCCAAATAAAGAAAGGAGCTCATGAGGTTATCCAACTTGTCCTGCATCTTTAAGCAAGTGGTAGAGCAGGGACTTGGGTACAAATCCTGATGTATTAATTATCTGCTACATAACAAGTTTTCCCAAAATTTAACAGCTTAAAAAAACAAAAACAAAAAACATCACTATGTATAGTTTCTGTGGGCCAAGAATCTGCAGATAACTTAGCTGGTGGTTCTGGCTCAAACTCTCTCGTGAGGTTGCATTCAAGCTTCCACTGGAAATGCAGTCTCATCTGAAAGCTTAACTGGTGGAGAATATGCTTCTAAATTCACTCATGTGGTAGGTAGTAGGTTTCAGTTCCTCCATGGCTGTTGACTGGAGACTTCAGCTCCCCACCACATGGGCCTCTCCACAGACTGCCTCAATCTCTTGACCACAGGGCAGCTCACTTCTCCCAGAGCAAGTGATCTGAGAGAGTATGTGTGGGAGAGAAATAGTGTGTCCAAGACAGAAGCCATAGTTCTTTAGAACCTAATCTCAGAAGTGATATACCATCACTCCTGCCATATGCTACCGGTTACATAGGCTAATTCTGGTAGGATGTAGGAGGGGCCACACAAGGTGTGAAGACTAGGAGATGAGATCATTGGGAGCAACCTTGGAAGCTGACTATCACGCTCTGCCACTCTCCCATATGTTCACATTTTAAGAGACATCATTTAGATGATAGCCTAGGGTCAACGAAGTCTCAGCAAAGAAATAGAGATAAACAAGAACCATGTGGGAATTTCAGAACTGAAAAATACAATAACAAAACTTTACTGGATGGGCTCGACAGCAGAAGGAAGCAGACAGAGGAAAGAATCGGTGAACTTGAAGAGAGAACGATAGAAGACATTAAACATCTAGATGCAACTACCAACTTACAGGAAATACAGAAGATGGAGAAAAATGTTAAACTACACTTCAGAGCTACAGTCAGCAAAATCCAGACTGTGAGAAACTCTGCAGAACAAAAAACTCAGTTTCTTCATCTAATAAATTCTAATTAAAAGATTATGTATGGGGGAGCCTATAGATTAAGGGAGACTTAAAAGATATCTCAACCAACCAGAATCTGTGGACCTTACTTGTATTCTGATCGCAACAAACAAATGCAAAAATAAAAACACGTGCCGTGAGACAATTTGAACGTCGGATGGAGTTTTGATATTAAAGAATTGTTTATTTTTTTAGGTTTAATAATCATATTAAGGTTAATTTAACTAAAAATGTCCTTACCTTTTAGAGATATGTACTGAATGATTACAGATGAAATGATGGTTGGAATTTGTTTCTAAGTAATATGGGATAAGGGAAGTGGAAGAGAGAGAGATACCGGGCAGAACTGACAATGTCATGATGGCTGTGGGGCTAGCGATAGTCCATGGGGGGTTATTATACTATTCTGGGTTTTTTTTTTTCCTGTGGCTATTTAAGTTCTCCATAATTAAAAGTTAAAAAGAAGCCATTATATCCTCTTATTCTACGAAGCTGATCATCTGCCCCTTTCCCTTCCTACCGGTAAACAAAGGTTTTCTCGATTGGGTGAAAAAGGTATGTGCACTGGAAACCGCTGGGCGAGGTTGAAAGCAGATTTATCACGCTGGATGCAGGGGGATTCAGTAAATTACTTTGGGAATCGTGAGCCCTCCTCACCCCTACATCCCACTGGGTGAATGGAATGCTGCCATCCAGGTGTGTATCCTCCAGGAAGGAGATGAGAAGATCCTTGCCTAGAAAATCTGACCATCCCAAGAGGAAAGACATAAAGACACTGACATTGTGGGTTCCGCAAGGAAACAACCTGGCCCAGTTTCCCCAGGCTCTCAGAGCTTCTGGTCAGCTTTTTAGCACCTCACTCTTTAGGAACAGACCAAGAAGCACCAAGAATCACCAGACACTTGAGAAAGGCCTCTGACATAATAGAGACAAAAACAAATAGGGTGGTGGGGGATTTGGAAGAAAAACCACACAAAGAAATGAAAGTCAGATAAAGAACAATCCTAGCATACTGGAGAGATAAGAGATGATACTGCTTCTGTGATGCAAAAATAAGATGCTGTTTTACAAAGTCCAAAAATGAAAAGGATTCTTGGAAATGAAAAATATAGTAGAACTGAACAACTCAGCAGGAGGGTTGGAAGATAAGGAAATCGCCCACAAAGAAGATCAAAATGACAAAGATAAAAACATAGAACAGATGAAATTATGTAAATCCTGGAGACCAGGAGGTCCGAAATCTGAATAGAGGAGTTCCAGAAGTAGGGAATGAACAAAACAGGGAAGAAAATTATCAAAGAAATAATTCAAGAGCATTTCTCAAAGCAGAAGGAAACCGGTTTCCAAATTTAAAGGATCCAATGAGTGGCCCAGAAAAATGGATGAAAGCTAACCTATGTCAAAGCATATCTTGTGAAATTTCAAAAGTCTAGTAAAAGAAAAGATCCTACAGATTTCCAGAGAGTAAAAACAAGCCACATACAAAAGATCAAGAATCAGGATGGTTTTCTTCTTCCTCACCTGCCAGTCAAGAAAACTTTTATCGCATCCTTAGGGCACCCTGTCTACTAATCTATTCCCATGCATGTGTATATACAAGAAATCTGAACCAATTGTCCAGAAAAATCAACCCAGGCTCCATTCTTAAATATGATTAGGCACAAGAAGAAAACCAGCATGATGAAAGAAAAAGACTAAGGCAAGTGAACACAACTGTTCTCAGAAGAAGCAGACATAATTCAGAGAAGCTAGGGAAATTAAATAACTCCGTACTCTCAACAGACTTGAGAAGATACTGCAGCCGTGAAACAAGAGGATGCTGTGAAACAGGGATAATCGCAGAAATTAAATTATTACAAAAAAAAAAATTCAAGAGAAGGGTTAGAAGATAAAGGTAAGTAAATCTTTCAGAATACAGACCAGAAAATTACAAAGAGATGAAAAAGTTGGAAGGAAAATAAGAGGACCACTTCAGGAGCCCACTCTCTGTGTAACTGGAGTTCTAGAAAAGACAAAAGAGAAAACACAGGGAAAGGCCTTCTTGAAGAAAATTTATCAGAATTGAAGGAAGTGAATCTCCAGGCTGAAGGACTGACTGAAGGCCCAGCAGAAAAAATGAAAAAAAAGGTGAATACCTACATTTAATGCTGTGAAATTTCAAAACACAAAGAATAAACAGAAGATCCTAAAAATTTCCAGAGCAAAAAAATAAGTTACCTACAATAGAACAAGATCACTGACATCAGATTTCTCTTGGGGACACTGAATGCTAGAAGATAGTGGAATAATACCTTCAAAGTTCTGAGGGAAATTACTTAGAACCTAGAATTCTATAGCTATATAAGGCACACGATCACATCATAATCATATTTAATCATAATATTGTCAGATATAAACTCAGAAGGATTACCTTTCAGATACTTTTTAGGTAAGCAACTTGAGAACGCACGTCATCAAAAAAGGATGAAAACAATCTATGCCCTGCCAAAATAAAAGACATAAAATACAAGAAATGGTGGAACCAACCCGGAAGTCTAAGGAAAACAATTGCAGAATAAGAGCTGCATAGCAAACCTGGAAAGCTGTTTGTCCCATATCAGAACAGAAAGGCAGGGAACTCCAGGCAGAATGTCTTCAACAAGACGAGTGAAATAGATCAGAGCAATAGAATGCCTAAGAAGCCAAGTGTGGTTAATGACATGATGAAATAAACATAAATCTGTTTCTTCCATCAATAAGAAAGTAAGGCAATCAGAAACAACAGGGCAGGGGCTGGCCCCGTGGCTGAGTGGTTAAGTTCACGCGCTCCGCTGCAGGCGGCCCAGTGTTTCGTTGGTTCGAATCCTGGGCGCGGACGTGGCACTGCTCATCAAGCCACGCTGAGGCGGCGTCCCACATGCCACAACTAGAAGGACCCACAACGAAGAATATACAACTATGTACCAGGGGGCTTTGGGGAGAAAAAGGGGAAAAAAAGGCTTAAAAAAAAAGAAACAAGAGGGCAAAAATTGAGAAACTCATGACAGGACGTGAAGCAAACCAAAATGTGGTGTGATTTTGGTCTTGATTCTGAAACCACCAACTCGTGGAACCAACAGACAAAACCGGGAAGTTAAGTCTGCATGCAGAAGAGAATGTGAATGCTGTCTTTGACATTGTCAAAGTTCAGCTGACAAAAGATGAAAGTGGGAGTGTAGAGGAGAAGTGGGACAGAAGATAGAGGTACCAATATCTTCATCTAATGTGGAGGGGATCATGGGTTACAGGCTGATAGAAGAGCAAACACGGGTTTAAAAAATTACTTAAAAGTACAAATAAAAGAACTGAAAATAGTAACTACAAAAGCGAAGGTAGGAGGACGAAGTGTTAGCTACCTAACTCCTCACCTTTCATAATGGGGAGCCAACAGATGATGTCTTAAATTGGTGAATCAAGAAATACCAGTGTGTATATATTATTATTTATAAGAATATTGGGGCCAGCCCCATGGCCGAGTGGTTAAGTTTGCGTGCTCTGCTTTGGCAGCCCAGGGTTTTGCCGATTCAAATCCTGGGCGTGGACATGGCACCATTCATCAGGCCATGCTGAGGCGGCGTCCCACATGCCACAACTAGAAGGACCCACAACTAAAAATACACAACTATGTACCAGGGGGCTTTCGGGAGGAAAAAAAATTAAATCTTTAAAAAAATTAATTAAAAAAAAGAACATTATATATCTGGTAATATATGTATAGAAAAAGATTCTGGGAGCATATTCACCAAACTGCTAACCTCTGGCTGGGAGATAGAATAGAAGGGCATCCCAATTTTGTCACTGGTAGTTTTTTAGTAATAAGTAAAAATAAAATATCTCTGGGCTGGCCTGGTGGTGCAGCAGTTAAGTGCACACGTTCCGCTTTGGCGGCCCCAGGATTCGCTGGTTCGGATCCTGGGTGCGGACGTGGCACTGCTTGGCAAGCCATGCTATGGTAGGCGTCCCACATGTAAAGTAGAGGAAGATGGGCATGGATGTTAGCTCAGGGCCAGTCTTCCTCAGAAGAAAAAGAGGAGGATTGGCAGCAGATGTTAGCTCAGGGCTAATCTTCCTCAAAAAATAAAATAAAATGGCGAATTAAAAAATAAAATTTAAAAAAATTTAAAAATCTCGAAGACATTAGAATTGTGTAGTCTCATGGTATATTGCATGCATACAGATCTGATTCCTGCATCCCTGAAGCATGAGTACATACACTGAAAGATGAGAGATGACTTGGGTGATACGAGTAATAAAAAGGCTTTTCCGCCTGCGAGCTTCTCTCTAAAGTAAACACGCCTTCACTCAGTTTGGGTGAATCATAAATGGGAAAATATTCCATATCGCTGTGCTCGTCTTTGAGAAATGTGATTGTTTAGACAACATTTACAGTGGCTTTTTTGAGGGGGATCATAACATTTAACAATTATTAAAAATTACGAGAACTTTTATTATTTGTAAAGTTCTGGTCACTACCTGCACATTCAGTTGAGTAAATACATGAAGGAAGCGAGGTCTCTCTCTGGCAGGCTGCAGGTTGAGATCCAAATAGCCCCGGATTAAGAGCAATCATTATGTGACACTTTTATAAAGTATTTTCACAGACATCATCTTACATAGCAGTAATGCTTATAATAACAGTATGATGTGTTATATCTACTTTATAGATGAAGAAAGGGAAGTTCAGACATTTTAGGGAATTACTCATGATCACCCAGCCAGAAAATAGGGCGGTATTTAAGCCCGCTCTGCTGACGCCAGATCCGCTCAGGTTGCAGCCCTAACGTGGAGATTGCCAGGGCGGTAATGGCTCTGGGTTCACCCTGGTCCTTAGATGCCTTGCGCTTTCAGTCCTGTGTGCATTTTGACGGAAGGAAACTCTGATGACTGTTAAACAGTTCCTGGCATGCGTCTAGCTTTGAGGAAAGGTGCGGAAAGGAATGTCTGGGTGATCAAGAAATCAAAATCCACCCGAGGCTTGAAAGCGATTTTTATGGGACTTCTCTACAAGGATTTCCAAGAAGCATCCCCACCCTAGTAACCCTGGGATACTGTAGACACAGGCTTTCTTTTTGCCCACGGCCATAAATCTGGCTTCCTAACTACAGGTACTCCTCTTTTATCAAAACCCCAGGAATTTGCTAATCTAAGTGACCTAGGGTCAAGGCAGTAACTCTTTCTTTTGAACTTCTAGGCCAATTCTTCCCAATTAGAGAAATAGCTCTTTGGCAAAACAACCCAGTGCTACCCAAATACTAGATTCCAGGTACCTGGCAGGTTCACAGCTTTCCTAAGTCATTCATCACAGGCAGCAATCCCCTGACAGCCCCTTTTCCCTTCCACTTATATGGGAATCATTCCACAAAGGATGGCATTCAGGGAGTGGCAACTCCTTCAGGCGAAGGAGGCGTTAGTCCAATGGGTTCCACGAAACATCTTTAATGATACTCGGCCCCACCCTTTTTCCAAGAGAAGCCTTCTTCTCAGACCAGCCCATAATTATCAAAATATTCCATGCAGGATATCGATTAACAGTCAAGTCTCTTAATTTTCATCAATGAGTTGAGAAACCAACTATAACCCGTACATTCAACCGTAGTAAGTAGTTTTCCTTGCAGCTAGGACTTGCCTTACTGAAAATAAAAGTTTTCCTGTTTGATTGCGAGGACCTTCCCTTGCCAAAGAGAGGCAGGCAGCCCTGTCCTGGGTTCAGTTAAGACATCATGGACTTTGCCCTCCGAGCAAATGGCAGCATCTACATTGATGAGACCTCTAAGTGACAACCTAAGATGAAAACTCACTGCAGAAATAAATGTGGCTTGTTGAGAAAAACTGCTTAAGCTTTTTATTTCTTTCTTTTCTTTTTTTTAAAATTGAGGTAACATTGGTTTATAGCATACATATTTCAGGTGTACGTCGTTATATTGGGACTTCTGTATACTACTCTGTGTTCACCGCCGGAAGTCTAGTTGCCATCTGTCACAGTACACGTGTGTTCCTTTACCTCTTCCACCATCCCCAGCTCCCTTCTAGTAACCACCAATCTGTTCTCTGTATCTGTGTGTTTGTTTATTCTCCACACATGAACAAAATCACATGGGAATTGTCTTTCTCCATCTGACTTACTTCATCAAGCCTCTTACAAAGCAAAGGTTGGGTGTTGTCTTATGAGAAAGTTATCAAGCACACATACCAAGTGTATTTAAATTGGTGATGCTCCTGAATTAATCACAGCTATTATTACTATTTTTTTGGTGAAGAACATTGGCCCTGAGCTAACATCTGTTGCCAATCTTCCTCTTTTTGCTTGTGGAACACTGTCACTGAGCTAACATCTGTGTCAGTTCTCCTCTACTTTGTATATGGGACACTGCCACAGCATGGCTTGATGAGTGGTATGTAGGTCCACACCCAGGATCTGAACCCGTGAACCCCAGGCCGCCTAAGTGGTGTGCACAAACTTAACCACTATGCCACCTGGCCAGTCCTTATCACAGCTAATTTTTGAACCTCTTTAGAAACTTGCTGCTTGAGATATGAGGCCAAAACGCTCAGAAAGCTAGTCACCTTCCATAGGCATCCAGGTGAAGCAGCTGAACCCACTTATATTGGTGTTCACAAGAAAGGGAAGCCTTTGGTCCAGCTCTTCTCATTTGTACGTTGTTCTGATGATTTGCTTATGTGACGGTCTCCACTACTAGATGTGAGCCACAAAATGCAGGGACCATACCTAACCCACCTTTTAAAATTCCTTGCCAAACAACCTGACCCAGAAATGGGCAAAGGACTGGAATAGATATTTCTCCAAAGATATACGAATGGCCAAAAAGCACATGGAAAGATGCTAAACATCATTAATCACCAGGGAAACACAAATCAAAACCACAATGAGGGGGCCGGCATAGTGGTTAAGTTTGTGCACTCTGCTTCAGCGGCCTGGGGTTCGCGAGTTCCGGTCCCAGGTGCGGACCCACACACTGCTCATCAAGCCATGCTGTGGCAGCATCCCACATTCAAAACAGGGGAAGATTGACACGTATGTTAGCTCAGGGCCAATCTTCCTCAAGCAAAGAGAAACCACAATGAGATACCACTTCACAGCCATTAGGATGGCTACTCTCAAAAACCAGAAAATAACAAGTGATGGCAAGGATGTGCAGAAATTGGAACTCTTGTGCACTTGTGGCAGGAATGTCAAATGGTATAACCGCTATGGAAAACATGATGTTTCCTCAAAAATTAAAAATAGGATTACCGTATGATCCAGGAATTCCACTTCCGGGTATATTCCCAAAAGAATTGATAGCAAGCTCTCGAAGAGACATTCATACACCCATGTTCACAGCAGCTTTATTAACAGTAGCTAAAAGGTGGAGGCAACCCAGTGTCCACGGACAGATGAACGGAGAAGCAAAGTGTGGTCCGTCCATGCAACGGAATATTATTTAGCCTTAAAAAGGAAGGAGATTCCGACACATGCTCCAAGGTGGATGAACCTCGAGGACATGCTAAGCGAAATAAGCCAGACATAAAAGACACGTGTTGGGCGGTTCCACTTACATGAGGTATTTAGAGCAGTCAAATTCACAGAGACAGAAAGTAGAAGGGTGTTGCCAGGGGCTGGGGAAGGGGGGGATAGGGAGCGAGTGAGTAACAGAGACAGAGTTTCAGTTTGACAAATGAAGAGTCCTGGCAATGGATGGTGGTGACAGTAGGACAACATTATGAATGTATCTAATACCACGGAACTGTGCACTTAAAAATGGTTAAGATGGTACATTTTATGTGTATTTTGCCACAACAAAAAAAATAGGGAAAAAACCCTGAAAGCTCATGTCCAAACTCCATAAAGAATGCCTATAAATCATTAAGAAGGACAGACAATCCCATAGAAAAATGCACGAAAAAACCCCAAAACCTTGAACGTGCGCTTCACTAAGAGGATTCCAAACAGCCAAAGCAATACCCTAAAAAAGTAAATTAGGGAATGCAATTTAACAAAATGTTCGTATTAGTCAAAATGCAATTTAACAAAATGTTCATATTAGCCCCAAACTGGAACAGTCTGAGAGTCCGTGAGTGGATAACTAATTTGAGGCATAGTCATACAATAGAATACCATACAAACAGTAAAAATAAATGAACTATGTCCACAACACAATAATATGGATGAATCTCAAAAACAACGTTTAGTAAAAAAAAATAACAGATGCAAAATAGTACATACCAGATGGTTCCATTTATAGAAAGTTCAAAAACAGGCAAAAGAAAACTGTGTGCTTAGGGAGTCATACTTAATTGATAAAACTATGAATAAAAACGAAGAAATGACTACACTGACTCAGGAGGGTGGTCAGGTCACCCTGGGCTGGGGCTGGGAGAGATGGGAGTCAGGAGGCGGAAGGCGGGGGTCTTCTGGGGCCTGGCAATGTCCTATTTCTTTACTTAGTGGTGGCTATATTGGAGTTTCATTTTTCTGTAAGTGTGTCATATTTCACAATAAAAATGCTTTTTTTTTCTTCTTCTTCTCCCCAAAGCCCCCCAGTACATAGTTGTATATTCTAGTTGTGCATCCTTCTGGTTGTGATCTATGAGACGCCACCTCAGCACGGCTTGATGAGCAGTGCTAGGTCCGTGCCCAGCATCTGAGCTGGCGAAACCCCAGGCTGCCACAGTGGAGTGTGTGAACTTAACCACTCAGCCATGGGGCTGACCCCCCAAAAAAGGTTTTTAATAGCAAGAAAAAAAAAAATTCCTGCACCCTAGCACATTGTCTGGTACACTGAAGGTTCTTAATAAATGTTTGCTTAATATTCTCCCGTGCAATAAAGAGGAAAAGTGAACTAATATAAATCGGTGCATACAAATGACAAATTGTGTTTTCTAAAGTATGGTTCCTGGGAAGAAACAAACGGAAGTCTTAAAGCTATTCTGTGGCCTAAACCTCATTCATTCAGGGAGATCCTGAGCAGACAGAAAATTGAGCAAGCTTGAGAGATGGCTAGATGGACAAAGTGTCGTCCATCAGCACAGTGCTGTGACAAGCACCGCAAGAGGGACGAACCTGGACTTGAAATAGCTATCCTACAACATCTTTATAATGTTCACTAAGCAGGAATGGAAGCTAATAATTATATAGCATCCCTCCTTCACACAAACCGGAACCCCAAATTAACTTAATTTGTTTATACTAATGCCTTTAAATAATGAGGTTCAGCTCCCACCCCTTTCTGGGGACGAGGGGAATCTTTGGCACATTCATCTGCACTTGTTTCTATTTTTGCACAATCAGGGTAAGATAAGAGCCTCGCCGGATGTCGGCAGAAAGATGAGTTTGATTTAAACACAGTGCAGAATGCAGAGAGACTTGATTTGGTTACGGGTCCAGCGCATCTGTCGGACTGGGGAACAGGGTCAGCTCTTTGCTGGCAGAAACTGTGGTTAATACTTGCCACAGATGGGCACTTGTTACAGCTCTTCTCTGATAATTAATGCAAGAGTGCGTGATTCATGAATTTTCCAGTTTGTTTTAAATCACAGCCTTCAGCCTTTCCTCTCATTAGGCTGTCTCCGTCTTCGCATTAGAGTCAGTGTGCGCTCAGGGGATCAAAATCAGAACTCTAAATTATTGGGATCGGTTCAATCAAATTATAAGAAATGTTGATCTGCGGCCCTCCTTCCCTATCACCCTCCTGAGGCAGATGTTAGCCACTGGGGGGCTGTTCAGTTCTCTTCTTATTAGGGAGAAAGCCCTACTGTGTGTCGTTTGGGCAGGAGGCAGTGGCCCAGTTCCCACTACAAAAGTAAAAGGGGCTTCATCTTTTCTTCACCCTGTCCCCAGGCAGCCAAGGCATGAGGCCTGGTCTAGACTTAGCAAATAGGGAACTCCTTCTAGAACTTACAATCTTGAAATGTAAATAAAGATGGCATTAATTCCTCAGGGAGCAGGGGCTGAGTCCTGGGCGTACTGTTTCTTTTCTTTTTTTTTTTTTTTGGAGAGGAAGATTGGCCCCAAGCTAAACTTGATTGCCAATCTTCCTCTTTTTGCTTGAGGAAGATTGTCCCTGAGCTAACATCTGTGGCAATCTTCCTCTATTTTATATGTGGGATGCTGCCACAGCATGGCTTGATGAGGAGTCTGTAGGTCCAGGCACAGGATCTGAACCTGCAAACCCTGGGCCGCCATCGCGGAGCACATGAACTTAACCACTATGCCACTGGGCTGGCCCCTGGCCATACTGTTTCTGATAAAAGAATCTGCTCCTTGGCTGTTCAGATATGTTGATCACGACCCATGGTCTAGCTTAAAATCTAGCAAGGATTCTATGAGCCCCTGAAGTTCATCTAATATATCCCATTTTTGCTTAAGTTATTGAGAGTTTTTTTTTTGAGGAAGATTAGCCCTGAGCTAATTATTGCCAGTCCTCCTCTTTTTGCTGAGGAAGACTGGCCCTGAGCTAATACCTGTGCCCATCTTCCTCTACTTTCTATGTGGGACACCTACCACAGCATGGTGTGCCAAGCGGTGCCATGTCCGCACCCGGGATCCAAACCGGCGAACCCCTGGCCGCCGAGAAGCGGAACATGCGCACTTAACCACTGCACCATGGGGGCCAGCCCCTATTGAGAGTTGTTTTTAACATTCTGGCCAAAACACCTTCATTTTGGATTTTGCGCATCACGGCTCTCTTCCTTTAGTTAGGCCAATAGAAAGGTAACTAGATGCCTTTCACAGTGGTTCTCAAACACAAGCCTGTGTCAGAATCGCCTGGAAGGCTTGTTCAAACACAAGATTTTGGGCCCGCCTCCTGAATTTCCGTTGCAGTAAGTGTGGGGTGGCGCCTGAGAATTTGCATTTCTAACAGTCCCCAGGTGACTTTGCTGCTCCAGTGACCACACTTTTGAGAGCCACCGGCCGAGAAGATAGCGGAGCTTCCCCCAACCCTGGCCAAAAACTAGCAAAAATATTTAGCCGGTAAACAATGATTCGGGGTCTTACCTGGGATTTCTTTTGGCTCGTTGATTTCCCCGGTTATTGTTGCTTATGTATTATAGATGCGATACAAAGAATTTGGATAATTTTTTATCTTATTTTGCTGGACCAACGACAATCATAAAACCTTGAAGGAGTAGTAGACCAAAGGCCTGGACCTCTCCTTTGTTTATTTGCCATAAAATTGTCATGTCTGCATTTTATTTTATTTATTTTTTAAAGATTTTATTTTTTCCTCTTTCTCCCCAAAGCCCCCCGGTACATAGTTGTATATAATTCTTTGCGGGTCCTTCTAGTTGTGGCATGTGGGACGCTGCCTCAGCGTGGCCTGATGAGCAGTGCCATGTCCACGCCCAGGATTCGAACCAACGAAACACTGGGCCGCCTGCAGCGGAGCGCGCGAACTTAACCACTCGGCCACGGGGCCAGCCCCCATGTCTGCATTTTAACATTGAGCTTATCATATTCTTAATAGTGCCTTAATTACTTTTATTAGGATAATAAATTAGGATAATAAATAAAGTGGAAACTACTCTATAAACAAAATTACATTTTAAATAAATAACAGCACTTCAATTTCCTCATTTTCACTGATGACCTTAGTTGTATCTGGACATAGACTGTGGGGTTCAACTAGGATCTTTAAAGAAAGACTTTAGGGGCCAGCTCTGTGGCCAAGTGGTTAAACTCACGCGCTCCGCTGCGGCGGCCTAGGGTTTGGATCCTGGGCGCAGACACGGCACCGCTTGTCAGGCCACGTTGAGGCAGCATCCCACATCCCACAACTAGAAGGACATGCAGCTAGGATATACAACTGTGTACAGGAGGGGTTGGGGGAGATAAAGCAGAAAAAAAAAAAAAAAGATTGGCAACGGTTGTTACCCCAGGTGCCAATCCTTTAAAAAAAAAAAAAGAAGATTGGCAACCGTTGTTAGCCCAGGTGCCAATCTTAAAGAAAAAAAAAGACTTTAGAATTATTTTTCTAGAATTGTCCCTAATTACCTGGCTACATATATTTCAAGAAATAATCTATATCTCAAAAAACTCCACAGCTATGAAACACAGCTACACACCTGCCAGGATGGCTAAAAGGAGAATTAGTGACAACACCAAATGCTGACAAGCATAGTGAGAAACACTGCTGGTAGGAAAGTAAAATGCTACAGACACTCTGGAAGATAGTCTGGCAGTTTCTTGTAAAACTAAACATGTAACTTCTAATATGACTCAGCAATTGCACTCTTGGGCACTTATCCCAGAGAAATGAAAACTTGTGTTCACATAAAAAGCTGTACACAGATGTTCACAGTAGTTTATTTGTAATAGCCCCAAACTGGAGTTAGCTCAGGTTTCCTTGAAACAAACTGGGATGCATTGATACTATGAAATACTACTTAGTAACAAAAAGGGACACACTATTGATACACGTAACAACTTGGATGACTCTCCAGGGAAATATGCCTATCCCAAAAGATTACCTTCTGTCTGATTCCATCTATGTAACATTTTTGAACTGAAAACACTGTAGAAGCAGAAGACAGATTAGTGGTCACTGGGTGTTGGGGGCGGGGCAAAAGGTGAGGTTATAAAAGAGCCACAGGCAGGATCCATGGGGGGTTGGGACTGTCCCGTGTTCTGACTGTGGCGGTGAATAGTTGAACCAACACAGGAATTAAAACCGTATAGAACTTAATAAACACACATAAATCAGTACAAGTAAAACTGGGAACATCTGAACATCATTGGACTGTATCCTGGTCAGTACCCTGGTTGTGATAGCATACTACAGGTTTGCAAAATGCTACCGTTGGGAGAAAGTGGGCAAAGTGTACAAGGGATTGCTCCGCATTATTTCTTACAACTGTGTAGGAATCAACAATGATCTCCATACAAATTTCAATTTAAAAAAACGAGCAATAAACTCACAAATGATAATAATATGGTAAGACTTGCATATTGGTAATATTAAATTTAGGTTGTAATTCAGAGGAAGATCCTAAAGGCTTCTGGGCATAAAAGAATAAATAAATGTACTAATTAATCACAATTTTGTACATCCAATTGTTTTAAAAACTTCACGTTCAGGTGAAAAGCAATGGAAGCCTTGATCCTAGATGTAGAAGAGACCTTAAAGGTTAATCTGATCTGGCCACTGGCCTCAGAGGCACCAGCTCAGGTGAGCAATGTGCTCTCAAGGGCTATTTGTTATAGCTGTCCATTCCCCCCCCCAGAAATCCCCAGCGCAATATCCCAAACATTTCCCTAGGGGAATAGCACTCGTAGGTGTTGGAGCAAAGACTTGCACACGCGTTTTACATATACTAATAAGAACTACCATTTACCGAGTGCCTGCTGTATTGGACTGCTAAATCTATATCCACGATGTAATTTAAACCTCTAACTTTCCATTCAAACCACTAACTTTGGGTGAGAGGCATTATTATCTCCATTTTACAGATGAGCAAAGTGAGGTTTGGAGAATTTAATGAACTTGCTCTGGCACCAGCAGGTAATGTGGTGGAGTCAGGGTAGAGCCTGGGTCTGTGTGGGTCATAGCTGCCCTCTTTGCAGCATAGCTGCTGCCTTCAGAAGGGGTGCTACTGTGCTGGCTCCTCAGCAAATACAGAGGGGACATTCCCAATGTAACTTGCTTGATCATTTCCTTTAGATTAGGAGTTCTCAAGCTAGGAACTTTGGGACCTTACAGGATCCACAAATTGGTTTCAGATCACGAATCCACTGAAACCAGACGTAAAATTTGGTGTGTATTTCCTCATATGAGTTTTTCTGGGGAAAGGGTCCACTGTTTCCATCAGATTCTCCAAAGAGGTCTGGGGCTCAAAAACAGGTTAAGAACTATTGCAGTCAGATCCAAACAGAGATTTTCTTTCCCCACTAGAAAAATGTTTCAAATGCCCAATAACACTGACACAAGGAAGTGATACATTCGGGAGAAATAAAATCAGCTGCCGGGTCCTATGTAGAGAACAGGGTCAAAACTGCTCTTTGTAAAGTCATGGCAAAGAGGATACTTAAAGAGATTCACCGAATTTCATCTCTTGTCTCTGCAGAGTTGTTTGAAATTTCCCATCTATTTGTTCCAGATCGCTTTAGAAGATAGTATTTTTGACGGATCCGACACACGATGAAAGGGATATCAAGGTACACCTTAAGTTCAATATAAGGGCTGGCCCACTGCCTTAGAACAAAATAGTGCCTGATGACTTTTAAATGGGCAAGTATCTTCTTACCATCTTTACCAACTTTTAATGGAATAAGATGTAAGGACAGAAAATAGAGCAGCTATGTGACTGCACTTACACTGAAAACTGTGCTGGAAAATACATTTTCATGCCTTTGCACACACTGTTCCCTCTGTCTGCAATGCCCTTCCCCATCTCTTTGCTCAACAAACTGGAACCCTAGATCAAGGTCTTCTGTGACTCTTCTGAGATCTCCCCATTTCTCTCCATCACTGTATCATTGTCGGTTGTTCATGTCTGTTTCATCCAGTTAACTGTAGCTGTGAAAAGCTGTAGCTGTCACTTATTTTGTGCTCCTTGTCCCTAGCCGCATGGTAGCTGGCTGATGTTTGCTGATGAATAAAACACTAGCTTCCATTTAGGAAGGTCCTCCTTGTGTAGGCTGTGTTGCAAGACATTGTCAGGTGTATCCAGTGAAATGACAACAGCAATTAGTTGTTAATGAGTAAACGAAATGCCTTTCAGTAACCTCCAGGAGTGACCTCCTGACTTGGGTATGAGGAAACAACCCAGAAAAGGAAGGCCCAGACATCTAGGCAGGTAAGAAAACAATGAGGTTAAGAAATGAAAGGTTTGGGGGCCGGCCCCATGGCCGAGAGGTTAAAGTTCCACATGCTCCACTTCAGCAGCGTGGGGTTTGCGGGTTCGGGTAGTGGGTGTGGACCTACTCCACTCATCAGCCATGCCAGGGAGGCATCCCACATAGAAAGTGGAAGATTGGCACAGATGTTAGCTCACAGTAATCTTCCTCAAGCAAAAAAAGAGGAGGATTGGCAACAGATGTTAGCTCAGGGCAAATCTTCCTCACCAAAAAAAAAAAAAAAGAAAGAAATGAAAGGTTAGGTCAGAAACAGCTGGGGACCAGAAGCGGGGCCAGCACTCAGGTAAGTAGAGATAACGATGTTTAGTCTGGTTTAGAGAGGAGACTTCTTGAATACGGGAATAAAGAGGAGAGAGAACTACCCACTGGACTGAAAGGAGAATGCAGATTACTTGGGGGTGATGGAGATTCCAAATGGATTTATTCAGACCCAGGCACTCACTCTCAGTGACAGTCACCTACGAAGAGAAACAGCTGGATTCCGGATCTACTGCTGTGTTGCTTAGACATAGCTTGTATTCTTGGATATGTCACTAGAATCATCGGAAGTCTGAGCTGCAAGGGGCCCTGGAAACGATCTAGGCCTGTCCTTTGATTTAAATGGTCGAGGCTCCAAGGGGCAGCCTTGAATCCAGCCCAGGAGACAGTCTGCTTTCACTGGGCTCAGCCTGAGGCAGGCGGGCATGTCAAGGGACTCTGGGGAGAGGGCTCTATTCTGAGGACCGCGACCCCAGGGAAGGCCCACAGACGCAGCGGACGGCTGCAATGGCTCAGAGCCTAGTCTTCCTAGGACACAAACCAAATAAAGGCATTCAAAGAATTGGGTAGTTGGTCAAAAACAAATATGACAAACAACCCCCGCTTTCCCTCTCTGTGACAGGTTAACAAAGAGAGGAGTTTGTTTGCTGGAGAAAGCAGAACGAGCTTTCAGTTCTACCCTGCAACTCCGGGAAGACGAGAAATGTCAGCAGCAGGCAGGGAAACACAGGCCGCAAAGCTGCCTTTTTGTTTGGGTGGTTAAATTTTATGCAGATTGGATAATCACAAACGTCTCAGCTACCTCTCAACCGTATCCTTTTCTCGCATCGTGTTTACCGTGTCCATATATGGCACTTCCTGCGATCCTGGCAACTTCGTTAGGGGTCAACCGAGCGCACTAGTTGCACAGAACGCACCTCTAGGGGACTTTGTCTCTTTGAGAAGTCCCTCCCTCGAAATCGAATTCCCTAAAGGTTCTTCACTCAAAAAAAAAAAAA